>NC_077247.1:39995434-40277934 GCF_947179165.1 Solanum dulcamara
CCTAGAAGCATAGGCTATTACCTTGCCTTTTTGCATTAAGACATAACCTAAACCAATCTTTGAAGCATCACAATAAACTACAAATCCTTCTAATCCTTCTGGGAGAGTCAAAATAGGAGCAGAGGTAAGTCGATCTTTTAAGGTCTGGAAACTCTTCTCACACTCATCTGTCCATATGAATTTGGATTTCTTTTGGGTCAATTTTGTCATAGGAGATGAGATGGAAGAAAAGCCTTTGACGAACCGTCTATAGTACCCGGCTAGACCTAAGAAGTTTCTAATGTCTGAAGGAGATAATGGTCTAGGCCAATTTTTGACTGCCTCTATTTTCTTAGGATCAACCTTGATTCCATCACCGGACACTACGTGACCAAGAAATGCTACCTCCTTTAACCAAAATTCACACTTACTAAATTTTGCAAATAATTGTTTATCCCTCAATGTTTGAAGCACAACTCTCAAGTGATTTTTATGTTCTTCCTCACCCCGAGAGTAAATTAAAATATCATCAATGAAGACTACTACAAAGGTATCAAGGTAAGGTTTGAACACCCTATTCATCAAGTCCATAAACACCGCTGGTGCATTCGTCAACCCAAAACTCATCACCACAAACTCATAGTGACCATACCTTGTTCGGAAGGCTGTTTTGGGAATGTCACACTCCCTTACCCATAGTTGGTGGTAGCCGGACCGAAGGTCGATCTTGGAGAAGTGACTTGCCCCTTGTAATTGATCAAACAAGTCATCTATTCTAGGGAGTGGGTACTTGTTCTTAATGGTCATCTTATTTAATTGCCGATAGTCTATGCACATTCGAAGTGACCCATCCTTCTTTCTTACAAATAGAACGGGAGCACCCCATGGCGAAATACTTGGTCTTATGAACCCCTTCTCTAACAAGTCCTTTAATTGTTCCTTCAGCTCTTTCAATTCTGCTGGGGCCATGCGGTAAGGAGGAATAGAGATAGGTTGGGTATCGGGGAGGATATCAATACCAAAATCAACTTCCCTTTCGGGAGGGATACCGGGAAGGTCATCAGGAAAGACATCGGGGAATTCATTGACTATAGGAACTGACTCAAGAGAAGGACTTTTGGAGTTGACATCCCTAACCCTCACAATATGGTAAATACATCCCTTAGAAATCATTTTGCGAGCCTTAAGATAAGAAATAAACTGACCCTTAACCACCGAATCACGACCCTGCCATTCAATAACAGGCTCATTTGGAAATTGGAACTTGACTCGACGATTCCTACAATCTATGGAAGCATAAGATGCATGTAACCAATCCATCCCAAGAATGACATCAAAATCTACCATATCTAGCTCAATGAGATCACAAGGAATAACTTTATGCAAGATAGACACAAGGCAATCCCTATAGACCTTTCTAGCAATAACTGACTCACCAACGGGGGTAGACACCAAATAGGGCTCTAATAACATTTCAGGTAAAACATCAAATCTATTAGCAAGGAATGGAGTAACAAAAGATAAATTTGCACCCGGATCTAATAGTGCATACACATCAAAAGAAAAGACTTTTAACATACCGGTAATGACATTGGGTGCATCCTCAACCTCTTGTCTCCCATGCAAGGCGTAAAAGCGGTTGGTGCGTTGGACACCTCCTTGGACTTGTTGACCATGAGCAATTTGGCCTTGAGTCCTACCACCACCATCTCTACAATCCTTAGCATGGTGGCCCAGCTTGCCACACTTAAAGCATGCATTGGAACCAGCTAAGCATTCCCCTTTGTGAGTCCTTCCACACTTCTTGCAAGCAGGGAAAGTTTGAGAAGCAACATTCTCTCTTGGAATCATTGGTTTACCACTCTTGTCCTTGTTGAACCTTGGAGGAGGAGTATTGGTGGAACCTTGTCCCACAAATCGTTGCCCACCTTGACCTTTGCCATTGTTACCATAATCGGACCTTTGAGGGTTAAACCCTCCACCATCCACTCTAGCCTTTTTGAACCCCCTTGATCTCTCTCTAAGCTTCTCTTCTTCAATTTGTTCTGCGTAAGTCATTAACCGAGAGATATCCATCTCCTTGATCAACATGGCCGTTTTGCACTCCTTGGACACCAAGCTTGAGACACCGGAAATAAACTTGCTCATCCTAGCTCTTGGGTCGGAAACCATAAAAGGAGCATACTTTGACAACTTAGTGAATTTGAGAGCATACTCCCTCACGCTCATACTCCCTTGACGGAGGTTGATGAACTCTTGGATTTTGGCCTCCCTTAGCTCTAATGGGAAGAAGCGGTCTAGGAAGGCACCTTTGAACTCTTCCCATCCTATCGACCCTATTTCTTCATCCCTCTCAACAATCCATTGTTCGTACCATACTCGAGCCACACCTTTGAGTTGATAGGCCACTAGCTCGGCCTTCTCATTTGGTGGCACACTGTAATGACCTTGAGGGTGATTTTCGTAAATTTGTACAAAACACGCGTGAACAGTAACACGCGTGAACAGTAACACGCGTGAACAGTAACTTTTTGGGCAGAAAATGCCCCTTTCTTCTCATTTCAATATTTTTCAACATTTGTTTGAGTTCTTGAACTCCTTGAGGTGATTTGAGAAGAGATTTTCGAGGCAAAGTGTTGGGTAAGTGATTTTTGACCTAAAACCTTTCTTTTTCATTAAGTTTTTGACGATTTTAACTCTTAAATTTTAGTTTCAAACCCCAAAAATCCTTGTTTCTTCCCTAATCCGAATTTAAGGAAAATTGTTATTTCCAACTCGTTTTGAGCTCTATTTTTATGGGTTTTTCAACCATGAGTTCCTTATTACCAATAGAATGGGATTGTTCAATAAATTTACAGATTTGACCCTTTTCGAAAATAGTTAATTTTTGGACCATTTTACCCCCGGTTCCGAAACCTATCAATATGGGTGTCATTGGACTCCTTGTGACGTGTATGTTTCATTGTTGATAGTGGGTTGTCATTCTGAGCGCTGAATTCGAGAGTTACTTGTCCGGTGGAGGTATTCGAGTGCGGTTTCGGCAATTGAGGTAGGTTTGGCTATCTTTCTTTGAGATTGAGATGGGGTAATTAATCATTCATATGTTATAGACTTTGGGATGGGGTTGTAGTATGAGTTGAGAATGTTATATATATTATGATGTCCGTGTGGAGGCTTATTTATTAATGTGTTGCCGTGACGGGGTTTATTTGTATTACATAGCCCGTGTGGGGGCCTTATTTGTTATCTTATTTGCTTTGAGAGCATGTGAATTATGATTTGCCTAAGAGAGAGGCTTGAATATATTATTTGACTTGTGATGCCGCCTGAGAGATTGAGTTGGGGGTTTTGAGCATACTTGAGTATTGAAATATTGTTGAGAAAGGGGTGAATATTTAAATGAAAGTGTGTTCTTTCCGTTACTATTTATTGAGGGTGAATATCATGTGTAGGTTAAGTTTTGAGAACTTTGAACATTATACCACATGTGAGTTGATTATTACTTCCATGCATATGTGTTTTGATGCATTCATCCTCATTCATCACATCATGAAACATGGAAAGTTGAGAAATATGGAAATTCTTTTTGAGAAAGAAAATGAAACACCTTTAAACCTTTGTATCTTGAGTCCCTGACCGAGGCAGTTTTCCGGTAGGGTAGTGGATGCATTGTGATCCCAACCTTTGTATCTTGAGTCCCTGACCGAGGTAGTTTTCCGGCAGGGTAGCGGATGCATTGTGATCCCTTGACCACGAGGAGGTGGCAAGGATAATGAGATATTGTGATTGAGGTATATGGTCTGCGAGACCCCCATGGGTCCTGCTTGGTAGCACAGCTCGGCAGGTGTATACGACAGGCTGTGCGACAGTCTTGATTCCACCGTACCACCACATCATTGCATCATCATATTGCATTGCATTGCATTGACATTTGTGCTGCTTGAATTATTTGATTAATTGTGATTATGAGTTGTTATTATACTTTATTCGTGCCACTATATATATAAACTGGCGGCACCGATGCCGAAGTGGGACTTTTCTATATGCAGGTGGAAGCATTCCTTAGTTTATTTCATAGGTTTGATTAATTCCTTATACTCAGTCAGCTAAAACCTACTGAGTACATGTGAATTGTACTCACCCCTACTTCTGTGTCCCTTTTTGATGCAGATACTAGTCGGGGTACCCCACGTGGCAGTTAATATCCTAGCGGATTGTGTAATTCTCAGATTAGTGGTGAGGTCCCAGAATTCGGATCGTCACTAGTCTATCTTTATTTTTCAGTCTTTTGTATCATTCAGAGACTTATGTTGTATCTTCAGATTCGAACCTTGTATTAGATGCTCTTTATACTTATGACACCAGGTTTTGGGATAATTTCTTCATTGTTTTTTTTTTCTTTTTATTTAAATCGTGGAATCACTTTCCTCTTTGGAAGTCTTGTATGAATTTTATTTTTAGGGTTACACATCAGATTGGGTTTTGAGATGTGTGCCATCATGACCTCAGTTTTTGGGTCGTGACAATTGGTATCAGAGCACTAGGTTCACCGGTCTTATAAGTTAAAGAGCAGGGTGTCTAGTAGAGTCTTGCGGATCGGTACGTAGACGTCCGTACTTATCTTCGAGAGGCTACAAGATACTTAATAGGAGAATTTCTTTCTTTTTACTCCCTTCGTGCGATTTATTCATATCAAGTGTTGTATACCTCTGATCTATTCCTTCTGCGCAGATGGTGAGGACTAGAGCCACAATTACTGAGGGTGAGGCTGCACCTGCTGCTCAAGCCCCAGTACGCGGGCGAGGTAGAGGACGTGGTGGAGTCAGGGGACGAGGCCGAGCAAGGAGAGCGGCACCTGCTCGTGGACGAGCTAGAGAGCTATCACCTGAGCCCATGTATGAGCCTGAGGATGACTTAGAGCAGAAGACTGAGGAGGAGAGGCCATCCCAGCCTCCTGTGGTTCCCGATAGTACTCCGATGCTTCAAGAGCTATTGGTTCGATTATTGGCTAGACTGGATGGTGCTCCTACCTCTGGTATTATTTCAGGTACTATAGGTTCTCCTATCACAGTTGGTGCTACACCGCCAGTTCAGGGGCCTATTATAGGATTTCAGACTCTTGGTTCATCTTCAATGCCTTCTATTGCACCTCCGAGATTTGCAGCTCCGCCAGTTTCTGCTAATGCTGCCATGTCGGTAGCTGAGCAGAAGAGTTTCGAGAGGTTCGTTCGATTGGCACCTCCAAGGTTTGATGGTAAAGCCGGAGAGAAAGCCTATGACTTTTTGACTGAGTGTCAAGATAGGTTGTTCAACCTAGGCATTTTAGAGGCACATGGAGTTGCTTACACTTCATATCAATTTGCGGGAGTGGCCAAAGAATGGTGGAGGTCAGTTCTTGCTCGTAGACCTATTGGTTCTCCTATGATGAGTTGGGAACAGTTTACTGAGGTGTTCCTTGAGAGATTTGTGCCATATAGCCTTCGTGATCAGTGTAGGGATGAGTTTGACAGACTGGAGCAGGGCTCCTTATCTGTATCTGAGTACGAGACTCTCTTCCATGAGTTATCTCGTTATGCTATGTCGAGTATTCCCACCGAATTCGAGCGGATTCGCAAACTAGTGAAGGGATTCGCCGGTTATCTCCAGGAGGCTACAGCCTCTCTTGTACTGTCTGGGGGTACGTTTCAGAGTATTATTGATCATGCCAGGATGATAGAGAGTATCCGACGTGCTAGACAGGGCGGGGCCAAGAGGTTCCGTCGGCAGGGTCAATTCAGCGATCATTCCTCCAAGGGTAGAGAATATTCGGGTTCAGGAACCCATGGTTATCAGGGCAGACCAGTCCAGGCAGCTATTCAGGGTTCTTCGAGCTCCGGAGGTCGTTTTGACAATTCTAGTTATTCCCCACGGAGTTCAGGTCCTCGAGGTTGTTATGTGTGTGATGAGTTTGGGCATAAGGCCCAAGATTGCCCCAAACGTGCTCCTTCTAATGGACGGCCTGGGGCACCAGTTGTTCATTCTATAGATGCTCCAACTATTCGAGGTTCTTCGCAGAATACTAGAGGTGGCACCCATGGTGCTAGGGGTAGAGTACGAGGTGGTGCTCGTGGTGGTTCGCAGGCTAAGGGTGACCGTCAGTTATGCTATGCTATACCGGGTAGATATGAGGCAGAAGCCTCTGATGCAGTTATTACAGGTATTGTTCCAGTTTGCCATCGTTCTGCTTCAGTATTATTTGACCCAGGGTCTACCTATTCTTATGTGTCGACTTATTTTGATGTGGGTATTGATTATGTGAGTGAGTCCCTTATTGTGCCTATTACTATTTCTACCCCAATAGGTGAATCTTTAGTAGTGGATCGGGTATACAAGGGATGTTTGGTGATATTTTCGGGTAGAGAGACCCGTGCAGACTTGATTTTATTAGACATGCTTGATTTTGATGTGATACTGGGTATGGACTGGTTATCTCCTTATCATGCTATATTAGATTGTTATGCAAAGACCGTGACCTTAGCTTATCCCGGTTTACCTAGCTTAGTATGGAAGGATAATCCGAGTTCATACCCTAAGGGGGTGATATCTTATATTCGTGCTCGTCGCTTGATGGATAAGGGTTGTTTTTCTTATTTGGCTCATGTACGTGATCTCACCACGGAGTCATCTCATATAGAGACTACGAGGGTGGTGAGAGAGTTTATGGATGTATTTCCTACAGACTTGCCGGGAGTTCCTCCTGATCGTGATATCGATTTTGTGATTGATTTGGAGCATGACACTAAACCCATCTCTATTTCTCCTTATCGGATGGCTCCGGCAGAATTGAAAGAGTTGAAAGAACAATTGGAAGATTTATTGAAGAAAGGGTTTATTAGACCTAGTGTATCACCGTGGGGTGCACCGGTTTTATTTGTGAAGAAGAAAGATGGTACTATGAGGATGTGTATTGACTATCGACAGTTGAACAAAGTCACTATCAAGAACAAGTATCCTCTCCCTCGCATTGATGATTTATTTGACCAACTTCAAGGTGCATCGGTGTTCTCAAAGATTGATTTGAGGTCGGGTTACCATCAGTTGAGAGTTCGAGAATCTGACATCCCGAAGACTGCATTCAAGACTCGTTATGGGCATTATGAGTTTGTGGTTATGTCCTTCGGGTTGACTAATGCCCCGGCTGCTTTTATGGAGTTGATGAACCGGGTATTTCGACCTTATTTGGACTCGTTTGTGATTGTGTTTATTGATGACATCTTGGTTTATTCCAAGAATGAGGCGGATCATGTTAGGCACCTGAGGACAGTCCTTCAGAGATTGAGAGAGGAGAAGTTGTATGCAAAATTCTCCAAATGTGAGTTTTGGCTTGAGTCCGTGATATTCTTGGGTCATATAGTGACCAAGGATGGTATTATGGTTGATCCAGCCAAAGTTGCAGCGGTTCGTGATTGGGTTAGGCCTACTTCGGTTACCGAGATTCGGAGTTTTATTGGGTTGGCAGGCTACTATCGTCGGTTTGTTCAAGGATTCTCTTCTATTGCAGCCCCATTGACTAGGCTAACTCAAAAGACCGTGGCATTTCAGTGGACTGATGAGTGTGAGGCGAGCTTTCAAAAGCTCAAGGAATTATTGACTTCAGCACCTATTCTAGCCTTACCCGAGGAGGGCGTGGCATTTATTGTGTTTTGTGATGCTTCGGGAGTCGGCTTGGGTGGTGTATTGATGCAAAAAGGTAGAGTTATAGCTTATGCTTCTCGACAGTTGAAGGTACATGAGAAGAACTATCCTACCCACGACTTAGAGTTAGCAGCAGTGGTGTTTGTTCTGAAGTTGTGGAGGCATTATCTCTATGGAGTGCATTGCGAGGTCTATACTGACCACCGTAGCCTTAAGTATATCTTTTCTCAGCCGAATCTGAACATGCGGCAGCGTAGGTGGTTAGAGTTATTGAAAGACTATGACATTACCATACTTTATCATCCGGGCAAAGCTAATGTGGTAGCGGATGCCCTGAGTCGCAAAGCATCTAGCATGGGTAGTTTGGCCTTTCTTAAGGCTGTGGAGAGGCCTTTGGCGTTGGAGGTTCAGTCATTGGCTAGACAGTTGGTCCGACTGGATATTTCTACACATCATGGTATTTTGGCATTTGTGGAGGCTAGGTCTACTTTGATGGACCAGATTCGTACACACCAGTTTGAAGATGAAAAGTTGAGGGCCATTCGAGACAAAGTGTTGAGTGGTGAAGCAAAATCAGCCTCTCTTGATCAGGAAGGAGTTTTGAGGATTAATGGTCGCATTTGTGTGCCCAAGGTTAGTGAATGGGTACGTATGATATTAGAGGAGGCTCATTGTTCCAAGTATTCGATTCACCCGGGAGTGGCAAAGATGTTTCATGACTTGAAACAACATTATTGGTGGTGTGGCATGAAAAGAGACATTATTGATTTTGTGGCTAAGTGTCTAAATTGCCAACAAGTGAAGTATGAGCATCAGAAACCGGGTGGTCCTATGCAAAGGATGCCCATTCCTGAGTGGAAATGGGAGCGTATCACTATGGACTTCGTGTCTGGATTACCCATGGCATTGGGTAAGTATGACTCTGTCTGGGTGATTGTGGATCGATTGACCAAATCAGCCCATTTCCTTCCGGTGAAGACTAGCTACAATGCGGATCAGTTAGCTAGGATCTATCTTCGTGAGATTGTTAGGCTGCATGGGGTGCCTATCTCTATTGTATCGGATCGGGGTTCAGTGTTCACCTCTCACTTTTGGAAGGCATTACAGCGTGGTTTGGGTACGCGACTAGAGATGAGTTCAGCATTTCATCCCCAAACCGATGGTCAGTCTGAACGGACTATTCAGGTGTTGGAGGATATGCTTAGGGCCTGTGTGATTGATTTTGGTGCCCGATGGGACCAACACTTGCCCTTAGCAGAGTTTGCCTATAATAACAGTTATCACTCCAGCATTCAAATGGCACCATTTGAGGCATTGTATGGTCGTAGGTGTCGATCACCCATTGGATGGTTTGATTCTGTTGCGGTTGATGCATTGGATACTGACTTACTTAGGGATGCTGTGGAGAGGGTACGTTTGATTCAGGGTCGACTATTGACAGCTCAGAGTCGTCAGAAGAGTTATGCTGATAGGAGGGTTCGTCCCTTAGAGTTCATGGTGGGTGATTGCGTGTGGCTTAAAATATCGCCCATGAAGGGTGTGATGAGGTTCGGAAAGAAGGGCAAGCTTAGCCCAAGGTTTGTTGGCCCGTTTGAAATCCTGAGGAGAGTAGGTGGAGTGGCGTATAAGTTGGCCTTACCCCCTAAATTGTCAGCTGTCCATCCGGTGTTTCATGTTTCCATGCTTCGCAAGTACATACCGGATGAGTCTCATGTGATTTCTTATGATGCGGTAGAGTTGAGTCCGGATTTGACTTATGAGGAGGAGCCGACAGTTATTCTAGATAGGCGGCTTCGTAGACTCAGGACCAAGGAGGTCGCTTCGGTCAAGGTGCAGTGGCAGCATCGGCCTGCTGAGGAGGCGACTTGGGAGTTAGAGTCTGATATGCAGGCTCGATACCCTCAGCTTTTTGAGACCCCAGGTACTTTATTTTATCTTATGTTCGAGGACGAACATCCTTTTTAGTGGTGGATATTGTAATGACCTTGAGGGTGATTTTCGTAAATTTGTACAAAACACGCGTGAACAGTAACACGCGTGAACAGTAACACGCGTGAACAGTAACTTTTTGGGCAGAAAATGCCCCTTTCTTCTCATTTCAATATTTTTCAACATTTGTTTGAGTTCTTGAACTCCTTGAGGTGATTTGAGAAGAGATTTTCGAGGCAAAGTGTTGGGTAAGTGATTTTTGACCTAAAACCTTTCTTTTTTATTAAGTTTTTGACGATTTTAACTCTTAAATTTTAGTTTCAAACCCCAAAAATCCTTGTTTCTTCCCTAATCCGAATTTAAGGAAAATTGTGATTTCCAACTCGTTTTGAGCTCTATTTTTATGGGTTTTTCAACCATGAGTTCCTTATTACCAATAGAATGGGATTGTTCAATAAATTTACAGATTTGACCCTTTTCGAAAATAGTTAATTTTTGGACCATTTTACCCCCGGTTCCGAAACCTATCAATATGGGTGTCATTGGACTCCTTGTGACGTGTATGTTTCATTGTTGATAGTGGGTTGTCATTCTGAGCGCTGAATTCGAGAGTTACTTGTCCGGTGGAGGTATTCGAGTGCGGTTTCGGCAATTGAGGTAGGTTTGGCTATCTTTCTTTGAGATTGAGATGGGGTAATTAATCATTCATATGTTATAGACTTTGGGATGGGGTTGTAGTATGAGTTGAGAATGTTATATATATTATGATGTCCGTGTGGAGGCTTATTTATTAATGTGTTGCCGTGACGGGGTTTATTTGTATTACATAGCCCGTGTGGGGGCCTTATTTGTTATCTTATTTGCTTTGAGAGCATGTGAATTATGATTTGCCTAAGAGAGAGGCTTGAATATATTATTTGACTTGTGATGCCGCCTGAGAGATTGAGTTGGGGGTTTTGAGCATACTTGAGTATTGAAATATTGTTGAGAAAGGGGTGAATATTTAAATGAAAGTGTGTTCTTTCCGTTACTATTTATTGAGGGTGAATATCATGTGTAGGTTAAGTTTTGAGAACTTTGAACATTATACCACATGTGAGTTGATTATTACTTCCATGCATATGTGTTTTGATGCATTCATCCTCATTCATCACATCATGAAACATGGAAAGTTGAGAAATATGGAAATTCTTTTTGAGAAAGAAAATGAAACACCTTTAAACCTTTGTATCTTGAGTCCCTGACCGAGGCAGTTTTCCGGTAGGGTAGTGGATGCATTGTGATCCCAACCTTTGTATCTTGAGTCCCTGACCGAGGTAGTTTTCCGGCAGGGTAGTGGATGCATTGTGATCCCTTGACCACGAGGAGGTGGCAAGGATAATGAGATATTGTGATTGAGGTATATGGTCTGCGAGACCCCCATGGGTCCTGCTTGGTAGCACAGCTCGGCAGGTGTATACGACAGGCTGTGCGACAGTCTTGATTCCACCGTACCACCACATCATTGCATCATCATATTGCATTGCATTGCATTGACATTTGTGCTGCTTGAATTATTTGATTAATTGTGATTATGAGTTGTTATTATACTTTATTCGTGCCACTATATATATAAACTGGCGGCACCGATGCCGAAGTGGGACTTTTCTATATGCAGGTGGAAGCATTCCTTAGTTTATTTCATAGGTTTGATTAATTCCTTATACTCAGTCAGCTAAAACCTACTGAGTACATGTGAATTGTACTCACCCCTACTTCTGTGTCCCTTTTTGATGCAGATACTAGTCGGGGTACCCCACGTGGCAGTTAATATCCTAGCGGATTGTGTAATTCTCAGATTAGTGGTGAGGTCCCAGAATTCGGATCGTCACTAGTCTATCTTTATTTTTCAGTCTTTTGTATCATTCAGAGACTTATGTTGTATCTTCAGATTCGAACCTTGTATTAGATGCTCTTTATACTTATGACACCAGGTTTTGGGATAATTTCTTCATTGTTTTTTTTTTCTTTTTATTTAAATCGTGGAATCACTTTCCTCTTTGGAAGTCTTGTATGAATTTTATTTTTAGGGTTACACATCAGATTGGGTTTTGAGATGTGTGCCATCATGACCTCAGTTTTTGGGTCGTGACACACACCCATGATAGCCACAATCCGGTACACCTCATTAATGAACTCCATAGGGTCCTCATCTAGTTTAGAACCATCGAACTCGGGTGGATTCATCCTTTGGAAATCCCGAATCCTAGAGGCTGGATTTTGCATTTGGGGAGAAGGAACACCTAGATTCCCTTGGTTAGCTACGACTTGAGCTAACAAAGTAATAACACTGCGAAACTCGGCATGGGTTACCCCGTCCTCATGATGTTGGGCATTAGGAATCGGAGGAGTTTGGTCCTCATCGTCAACCCTTGCTCTTCGAGGTGGTCTTCCACGAGTCATTATCTAGAGAACACAAAATGGGTCGTTAGTTAAAGGAAAGCTTAGGACACTCTAAGGCACGACATGAATTTGAAAGAAGTGAAAATTTTCCTAAACGCCTCATAGTCTCTTATTCATAATTGTGGCGCGCTTCACAACCATGAACAAGAACCTATTCGACGTGGCATGTTGGACTTCCAAGGATCATTCAAAACCTCGGGCTCTGATACCAAGTTTGTCACGACCCAAGCCTAGGGCCTAGACGTGACATGGCGAATGAGGAACCCGAAAGTACCTCAAACAAGCCTCTTAGCATTCTTTTAGCCTTTCATAGGTAATGATGATAAATAGACAAGCGGAAATCATAATAATAAATCTTCAACTTACATATGTCCAACAATACCTCTAACTATTAGATTTAATGGGGCTAAGACAAGTTCCTAGCTCACCCTCAATCATAATAGAAGAAATGCCATAATAAAATATCTTAACATATCATAAGCTAGAAAGACAAAGGAGTATTGTTCCCGGAACATGGGAACTCACCAAAAGTAGTCTTCAATGGAATATCAACTAGCCACGTGGAGGAGAACGAGGAGGAGCAGCGATCCCTACATGGTGATATCATGTAGGCAAAAGAGTATGCGTTAGTACTTTGAATGTACTAAGTATGTAAGGATGCATGAACATTGAGAAAATATTATAACATTTATGTAATATGGAACATAATGTAATACATGCATAATAAATCATATGGATATCCTTTAAAACATTCATTTTGTGGGAAGCTAACCATAACCGACATTTAAGACCATGCGAGCTATTACATGGAATCCAACATAACCCCCTACGTTGGCCGGGGAGACTACTTGCCAGGTAGAACTCCGTCAATTTCATTCATTTCTTTAACTTTAACTTTAAGGGCTATTTATGGATCCATTAGCCTAAGCCTACAAGGGCTCCTATGTTGGCACATAGTTAATGAGACAAGGGTTTGCTACTAGGATTCCCTTACCGAATCCCACCTCAATGCCTCATTCGGTGCTAAGTTAATCCCACGGAATAATTTAATACTTTAAAATATTCATAGCATATAACTTGAGAATTCAAACATCATATTCGGTAGAATAGCTCATTAAAACATTTGGTAATTCAATTATGCAAGAATTGTCCTTATTGCATAAAGAATCCATCATTCATATCATTTCATCATTCTTTCATTTCATAAGACTCCCTTTTGATCAAAGATATTGCTTTCATAAACATTTATTTGGAGTCAAAGCTTTCAAGTCAAACTTTATTGAAAATATAGTAAAACTAGGTGGGTTCAAATAACTTCAACTTGCAAACATATATGTAAATAAATATACATAAATACTTTGAAATCCATTAATTAAAAATCATGCTTTAAACAACCCACCATGAATTTCAAGAACCTTTAAATAGACAGTTAGAGGGTTTACTTGTAAATCATCAATTCGTACATATGAAATTATGTTGCATCAAAATAGAGTAATAATCATTAGTTTAACCATGATTCATACTATTAAGTAAATATAAGAATTAACATAAGAAAATATTACTTGAAATCAAGATATTTAATTGAAAGAGTTTTTGGACTACATGGATGGAAGAACCCATGGATAAATACACACATAACTTAGAGTAGAGTTTAAAGAAAATAAATATAATTTATCATATAATCAAAATAATTTAGACATGAGAGTGGAAGGAATACTCTCATTGAAACCTTACATACCTGGAAACCGAAGCTTTAGTTGGTACCGGAAGACTTAATGAACACTCTTGAGTCCTAGCTTCTCTCCTTGCCGGAACGTTTTGTGTACTACCCGGAATATATGAATCACTGGAATAGTATTTCTTCACTACTAAGAACTAAGACTATATTTGAGAATGTGTATAAAGAGAAGATTTGCTTGAGAAAGCTTGATGAATAAAATGAGGAAATAAGGTGGGTATTTATAGGTGGGAAAGATGACCTAACAATAAATAAAATAATTATAAATAAAAATCTGAAAATTTAGTGGAATATATTGATGTCATGGATGATGTTAAATGGAGGACAATTTATGTCATGAGTGATGTCAAATGTATCTAGATCTTTCTATGGTAGGTGAAATGAGTTATCTTTGACAGAATACTCTTTTTGGGAGCTGCGTTTGAATAAGATAAATTCCTTATTAGGATTTGGTGTCTTCATAAGAATTGTAGATATGGAAGTCTAGTTTCATATCGTTCAAGAATCAACCAATTTGGATAAACCTACAGTGAGATATGATTTTTCTTCTATAAACACTCATTTCCGTAACAGCATCCTACCTTACAAAGATTAATTTATTTGACCTACTTAACCTCAGAATCGTAAAATATGGTCTTCATAAAAGTTGTAGGTAATGATCTTGTGGTTACTCAGAAATTTGAATCACTCAATTTGGATATTTCTATGAAAAGTTATGACCAAAATACAGAGACTGTATCATGTTTAGGCAAAAATTGAAACATCGTATACAACGTTTTTAGGGGATATTACAGTTTGATTTTGTCACTCCTAATGACACGCACAAATATTAGATGAATTTCTACTGAAAATAGTGCAAGTGACCAAAAATATAATGGCCAGGAAACAATGAGCAATTTGGAAGGGTGAGTCACGATCCAAATGATCATGAATGACATCCACACTAATCCTCCGATGAAAAAATCATCGAATTCAAGATTTGACTTATTAAAGATCATGCAAAAGTAATTAATATTTAAATTCAATTGAATTTTTATAAACAAAAACCAATACTTTAGTCTAATGTGGAAATAAATCAACATCCAGATAAATTTCCCCAAGAATTAAAAGTAATCGTACAAGAACTTCTAACAAGATCAATGTTTAACAAAGTATCTATAATGACCTATTCCGTCGTTACTAAAAATATATGTGGTAAGGGTATAAGAATCTCATTCATCATAAGGTTAGGATCAATTCCATGTTATGTGAGCGCTTTAGTTGTGAATTAAGGTCATACTATGCTCATATCTCAAAGTTAGGTTGAAAGTGTCTTTTTGATTTAGTTTCGCACTTAAAATTAAACTAAGGTCAATTTCAAACGACCATAGCTCTCAGTCTATAATGAATAGGTGGACCATGACCTATCAAATTAAAGTTTTATGAATCTTTTTTCCAACGCCACCGAGCTTGCCTCATTTGGAGTTTGGAATAAAAAGTTATGTTTATTTTACTGAATATTATTCGGGCTGAGGGGCAGAATTAGACTCCCCATGGCTGGATCTGACGGGCCAGAAATAAAAAGGGAGAATTTTTTTTATCTCCTTCTTCCCTTAAGTGTCATAATAGATTATGTTACCCTAGAAACACTCATCTAGATGCTTTAGGCTTGGAGAGAAAGGAGGAAGGGAATTCCGACACAATGAAGGCTACAACCCACAGATTTCAGGCCTATCTCCATTGTTTCTCCTTCCAAAAGTCAGAGATCGTACTATAATCCTTCTACAACTGCTTAGAGCCCATGTATATTATGTTTCTCAATTAAGTAGTTATAAATTCACTCCCATTGCTTAATATAATATAGATTGACGGGAGATTAGGTGCCTAGGCCTTCGGACACGTAGTCTGGATGGTTATATGATTATCAATTGTTGTTTAGAGTGGGAATGTATGATGTAGATCATGATTATTATGTGACTAGTGATAAAGGTCCAATCTTTGAATGTTAACCTTGGTGAAAACTGTTTAGAAGGCAAATGACTCTTGAGGGATTAAATGTAGACAAATGCTGGGTTGTTATGAGATCTTGAGACTTGTGGGTTATGGTATATTGACGTATATAGAAGAATGCGTTTATACAAATATTTATATATGTTCATGCTGGCTACTCCCTGTGGAACAATTGTATGATGCGTATCATGAAATGAAGGACAAATATGAACTACTTAGTGTTGATAAATCTCATGCCATGAACCTATTTGATTACTTGTGCATATAGGTTATTGTTTAGTCTATATCATAGAGAGACTCTTAATAGTGATTGAGTAATGTTATAAAATTTTCTATGCATTTAATTGTTGTGATTTGGGTGATTGATATGTTATTGTGATTGGTCTACAATTTCAAGATCGTGATATGCATAACCTTGAACTTACTTTATCAAAAATGATGTCTTGGATAAAGAAAGTTTGATGAAATATTGTTAAAGAAGGGAAAAATGTAATGAAACTTAAAGAAATGACTACTAATATCAATTACATGAAATGAACATGTTACTTGACTATGCAAGTATGTGAAAAATTCATTGTGGATTATGATTGTGATTGTGGTTGTGAACCATGTTTGTCATGCCCCGAGAGGGTACCCTAGACGTGACCGACACTCAAGAATCATTTCTGGCTCCCAAGCGAACCACATAGCCTGATCACACATCCGTTCATTCATTAAATCAGCGGAAGACTTAAAGTAAAGAGAGTAGTCGGTGGCCAACTCGAAATATCAATCTAACTCAAAGAATAAAGGTCATGGTCCAACAAATCAACTCTAATATTTGTCATGAAAAAAAATAATAGTTTGACAAGAATAATTCTCGAAAAGAAATACTTCATCGACCCATCACTATCTAGTCTATGAAGCCTCTATCACTACTATCTAATTTGGTGCCAATGACATGTTCATGGCTAGCTCAAATCAAAATGAAAAGGGCTAACTCGATGCAAGAATACACAAACGGTGTCCTCCGAATATAGGGGAGGACTCACCAATACGCTGAATGCGAATAGATCCCCAATGATGCTCCTATCGACGATCTCTTAAACCTGTCTCTGCATCATGAAATGATGCAAGACCAAATGGACATCAGTACGTGAAATGTACGAGTATTTAATATGACAGAATGAAACATACCTCAAGGACGAATAACGCTGGTTCAATTATCTCAAAACTAGAAAAATAAGGGAGACTCAATCAAAGTGTCATATGCCTAAAGTAAGAATACCTTTTTGATAAAGACCAATCATATACCATACAATCCAATCTAATCAAGTACAATACAGTGCAATTAAATCATTCAATCATATACTATTAACTCGAAGTCAATCATATATCATCTAATCTAATCAATTCACATATCCATCCAAATCATGTACAATCCAATCACGACTCGTCTAACCCAATCCGACCATATACCTTCAACTCAATAATTAACTCAAAGGACTCAACTCAATAAATAAGTAACAACTCACTCAAGTGTCCTAAGTCTAACAAGAAATGGTTTAGACGGGACCAAATCACATGCCACTCAACTCAACTGACTCGGAGTACTATCAAGACCTAAATGGGAGTTTCTCTTATCTGACAACCATCACTTATGAGCCAGTGATAGTACAACAATCAGACGTTGTTGCCACGTCCATCCATACCTTGCCAGGGCATGAATGCCTCCCTAATAATGGATTCCATCTATTAGTCAAGTCCTATCATTTCAGGACAATAAAATGGGAAACATCCGACTTTAACGGTTCGATCCCACGGAAAGCATCCGACTTTAACGGTTCTATCCCTACCTACATTGGCGGCGTAGTTTCTGGGGTTCGAGTATGGATTATACTCTCACCCGCTTCGGTGCTCGATACTCCTCTCATGACTCCATGCTCATAAGATTTTATCCAATCATCTCAAATAAGCCCTCACGGCTAGTTTCATTTAGAACCTTGCCGACTCATCAACTCTATCCTCAATTCAACTCAATCGAGTTATAATGGCAAGTCTCATTGGACTCTTTTCAAATTGACTCATCTCAATCATCAAACTCTTCCCTTCAAATTTGATACTATCTCAACTCAATGGATGTAGAAAATATTATGTACATTAAAAAAAATATAATTCTAACTCCTCAACTCAAACTCAAAATAAATACTTTAATGTAAAATACTCAACTCATTTAGATGCTCCTCAAACTCAACTCATACTTAAACTTCTTTTTAAATCAAAGATGAAAATAATCATTCTTTAGACTCAAAATAGTGTATAAATAGTTTATGCAAAAAGGTTCACAAATCAATTATTTAAAGCTCCTCCTCAAAAGATCATTTGTTTTCAAAAATATTCATAAGACTCCAATCAACTCAAATTATGCAAATCACATACCACATAATCACATTAGACTCCAATCCACTTCATCACACAACATCCTCATCAACATAACCTTTTCATTCACATCATCGCCAAATATCATCATTCACATCGTCATCAAACATTATCATCACATCATTTTCAAATATCATCATCACATCAATCGTCAAACATCTACTACAAAATCCTTATTTTAGTCCTATGTTCATTTTATAGAAGCAAAAGGACATTCTTAACTATCCAATTCATTCTTTTCATTCCCATCAATACATAAATACACAAAACCATCCATCTCAAAACCTCAAGACAATTATGACAAAGAAATCTCATCTTGGGTTCATGTGAATGAAACATGAATCCATACTCTCAACAAAACTCAACTCAATAAATATCGTCAATACCTATAAATCTATATACAAAGATCCATTTGTAGTCAATAATATGAAAAATAACTATTTAGTAACTCAAGTCATTAAAAGCATCAATCAACCAATAGTATCTAGAAACATTCTATAGTTTAGGAAAACTTTCAAGAAAACCTTCTTAGAAGGTTCAACTCTTTCACAACTCCTATCCAACACATCTATAGGCATATGAAGAACTCAATCCATATTTTAGGTTAGCCTTACATACCTTGCTTGAAGACTTTGAAGAAACCTTGATGTTAGGTCTCCAATGGAAGGCTTGAAGTCTTGAAGCTCTTGAAGGCAAATCTTTGTTGGAGAAGGATTTGGAAAAGATAAGAAGAAGAAGAGAGGGAAAATATTAGGGCTTTAAGAGAGAGAGAGGGACTGAAAAATGGTCCCAAAAACGTCCAAAGATAGTGTATATATAATTAGAGAAAAAGTTCAAGTTGCCCCTCTTAAAAAATCTGGAAAATTGGGCAAAAATCTTGCTGGCGCTATAGTGGCGCGTTGCGCCACTGCAGCGCCAAGCCAAAATAGGCTTAAAACCCTGCACATCTAATTGTGGTGCGTCGCGCCAAGGACCAAACTACTGAGGCTGTTTTCTGGCGCTATAGTGGCGCCGGGCGCCACTGGAGCGCCAAGCCTATATTTTGCCCAGGCCTGGAATTCTTGCAGTACTAGTCCATAGTAAAATGGCCATAACTTTTGACTCCGAACTCCAAAAATTACAATCTTGGTGGCGTTGGAAAGAAGACTCAAATACCTTTAATTTGATAGCATGGGCCACCAGTTAATTATAATTTAGGAGTTATGCTCGTTTGAAGTTGACCCTAATACTAACTCACCTGAAAACTTAATCAATTGGAGTTCTTTGGACTTGACTTGGTGTTAGAGATCTCTTATGACCCCTAAACACATCTAACACACTTCAATTACTTAGGAACTCACCCTAAATCATGCACACGCTTCAAAATAATTGGGTGACCCTGCACAAATACAAGAAAGGTCTGAATCTTAGGGAATTTTTTTTTTTTGGGGGGAGGGTGTTACACATACATACATACATATAAGGATCGAGTTTCATGTTCCAACATAACTATTGATTTGGGTGTGGGTTCTATGAGAGGACCAAGTATGTGTTATGGTTCCATGAGAGGACCAATTAATTATTGTAACTGTGATTAAGCATGCTCATCATGTGTAAGTTTTTATTATGAAAGGACCAAAGGTTGAAGTGCTTACCATGTTGACGGTTATATTTGAAATTAACACTGTGAAATGTATATTGCTTCTAAAATGGAAAATTGATAATGTCTTCCTGTATATGCCTGTTCGGATTATGTTATGATTGCGAAATGTGTCCTTATTATAGGTATGAGGTCATGGGTAAACAAGTAAAGAGCGGTTGATGTGTTATTAAGTGAAATTAATGACTTAGAGTTAGATATTGATGATGTCTAGTTGGTACATGTGAAAAAATGGAGATTGGGAGAGAATTCGAAGGTTCTGCCTTCGAATAGGTCGCCCTGACGGGAGGAATCCCACTATAGCAAGGTTGCCATAGCGAGATATGTCCCTTTATGGAGGGCCAATATATTTAGAAGAGGAGCCTTAATCCACCTTAACGTTTCCCTCTTGCAAGTGAGATGTTATTTATTTTAAGGCCAGGTGTTGATGTAAAAACTTAAGGAAGCAGATTGGTTAGACTGTGTTAGTGGTGGTCCGTAGTTTGCAAACTCCTCTATGTGTTATAAGGACTAGGCCTTGATCTTTATTAGAGTTGGCAGTGGACCAACTAGAAGGGATAAGTGTTAGGCTTGAAGAACATTGGGAGGTTAATGGGAATGATAGGAGTTTGTGCATAAAAGTTTGGCGATGTATTTCTTCACAAGCATGTTTTCTTTTTGTTGATTTCTTTATATTATGCAGTGGGTATCAGGTTAATCAATGATGCCTACCAATATGTGTTATTTGTACTGATACTACTCTTGTTGTGTCACTTGGTATAGTCTGGTTGCAGGGTCAACGATGTTTCTTTGGTGAAGAGAAAGATCATTCTCCAACAGTTTCTACTCTTCCTTTCTTATGGTGGGAGCTACATCATTACTCTATTTATAGTCTGTATCTTTAGATATCCTTGTACCTGTTTAGACTAGTATCCTCTGGGGTGTTAGAATGTTTCTTGTAATAAACATTAGAGTTTTAATAATTCAAGTATGGTGTATTCCCGACTCTTAGGGTTGTTAATGGTATTTTGTTAAACTTTTGCATGTTATTTTCTTTTAGGAGATTGAGGGTTCTCCAAATTAGATATTAGAGTAGGTGTCCGCATGATCCGGTGGATTGAATGGTGATAGTATCAAACTAATCAAAATTAATAAAAGTGTCTCTCTATTGGGAGGATAGACAAGAATTGCATATAAAGATGGGTACTTTACCTAAATTTCATAGTGAAAAAGTCTAATTACAATTTATCCCTACTTTTTTTTAAATTACCCGATTTCTCTGATTTTTCTCTGATTTCTGATACATTAGTGGTGTTTCTGATACATCACGTTTTGTGTACATAATAATTAATGTTGTTGATTTATTTATGGAAAGGTAACGTAAATCAAGTTAAGTTTCCTTCTTTCAGTCAATTACTTAGCTAAATAAGGGAATTAACCCATACAAACGTAACAGTTATGATGGACTTGAAAAAAATCAAAAAATAGAGCATAGAATTATTGGCGAAATGGCGGCGAAGGTGACTATCTCGCCGATGGAAGACGATGAAGAGGAATCCTATTTAATTTCCCCTTCCGGTGCTTGGATATATAACTGAATGGAGAACAAAAGCTCCTGTTTAATGCTTATTTCTGCTGCAGCTTCACATTTAATGAGTGTTGGGTCACATTTCCTAAAATTTAAAAAACAGAGCATAGGAGTTTGATACATTAGAATATATGATACAAAAGTGACCTTATGTATCAGAAAAATTATATATCAAGCATTAAGCCTTATGTATCAAAAAAAATTATGTATCAAGCATTAAATCTTATGTATCAGAAAAATTTATGTATCAAACATTAAACCTTATGTATCAAAAAAATTTATGTATCAAACATTAAACCTTATGTATCAGAAAAATTTATGTACCAAGCATTAAACCTTATGTATCAGAAAAATTTATGTATCAAGCATTAAACCTTATGTATCAGAAAAATTTATGTATCAAGCATTAAACCTTATGTATCAGAAAAATTTATGTATCAAGCATTAAACCTTATGTATCAAAAATATCGTAAAAAGCTGAAGACTTTATGTGTCATGTACATAATAGCAAAAGCCTTATTAGAACCTTATGTATCAACATATGAAATGTCTATCAACACTTAAAAATACAAGAAAAGAAATCTGATACATATAGACTATATCAGAAGCAGTAAAGCTTGATACATGAAAATCTGATACATAAACTTTTATCTTATATTTGAGTTTGATACATGAGAATAACTGATACACAACCATTGGACATATTCGATAGATTAAGGGTTGATACATTGAAGATTGTTGTGTTCGTTTTCAACTGAATTGTGGTTGATACATAACATCTTGTATTGATATAGGTTGTAGATGTACCAGAAGCAGTAAAGTTTGATACATGAGAATTTAATACATAAATTTTCATCTTAAATTCGAGTTTGATACATGAGAATCTGATAAAAGTCCGCTAAATTGTTGAATAGCCAAAAAAAAATATTTACTATTGGTGCAAAAATAAAATTATACATTCTACTACTACAAAATTCAAAAAAAAAATACTACTCGACGTCCATCGATTGTCCTTGACTAGGAGAGATGAAATCTCTCTAAGGTTTTTTTGGATCGTCATTTTCGCTAACATAACCATCCTTGGCCGTACTTCAGTCCCTGCATTGACATGAAAAATGATTAAATACAACTTGAACTTGATACATTATACATCAGATCTGATACATTAAAATATATGATACAAAAGTGACCTTCTGTATCTAAAAATTTATGTATCAAACATTAAACCTTATGTATCAGAAAAATTTATGTATCAAGCATTAAATCTTATGTATCAAAAAAATTTATGTATCAAGCATTAAACCTTATGTATCAGAATAATTTATGTACCAAACATTAAATTTTATGTATCAGAAAAATTTATGTATCAAACATTAAACCTTATGTATCAGAAAAATTTATGTATCAAGCATTAAACCTTATGTATCAGAAAAATTTATGTATCAAGCATTAAACCTTATGTATCAGAAAAATTTATGTATCAAGCATTAAACCTTATGTATCAGAAAAATTTATGTATCAAGCATTAAACCTTATGTATCAGAAAAATTTATGTATTAAGCATTAAACCTTATGTATCAGAAAAATCATAAAAAGCTGAAGACCTTATGTGTCATGTACATAATAGCAAAAACCTTATTAGAACCTTATGTATCAACATATGAAATGTCTATCAACACTTAAAAATACAAGAAATCAAATCTGATACATATAGACTATATCAAATATAGTTAAAAGATATCTGATACATATAGTCTGATGCATTTATTCGCTGCATTAAGGTCTGATATATTTGAATAATTCATACCTTTGGAAGATTAGGTCGTGTTGTAACACCTTCGACTTTCTCCTCTGCTTTTTGAGGTGATTGCTGAACTATAGATTTCGACTTTGCAATTTGAGATTTCGATTTTTCATGTAAAGTATCCATAATTAATGAATCGTTGAGATGTTTGGATCTAATCTCTTTATACCCTTCACCAGAAGAATCAGACTCCGATGAAATAAGAATTTTTTTATTTTGATTTAATTGTGTGAGACCAACACTAAATGATGGATATAATTCCATAAGTATCAGTGAATAGAAGATTAAAATCAACAAAAACATATAGTTGAAATCAATGGAAAATCGAAGGAGATGGAATTGAAGTGAGATTATAGAGAAGGAAGAAATGGAATTACCTTATTTAGAAATTTGAATTTCAGAAAAACATGGATTGAAATTCAAAAAGAAACCGTTGTATATGGGGCTTCAAATTAGGTGTGAATTTAGGATAGTTGGGAAGAAGGAATGGGATGTATCGGTGAGTTGGAGAGAGAATTAAAAAAGGAGAGATTTTTAAGATTTTTACAAATGGTAGAGAATAATAGTAAATATAGTAATATAAGGTGTATAGTTAAGTAATTTTCCCTATAAAGATCCATGGTAGCCTGACAATGAGCACACACTCTTGAATCTAAAATCTGCTGGCACACATGAGAATTGTGGTCTCATAGAAACTTCTTGAACACGTTTTGCACTCTACAAAACAAAAATACAAGATAGTATCAGCACAAATCACTATGTACTGATAGGCATTATAGGTCGACTCAAGTTAGAAACAAACAATACATAAGTTAAATAATAAGTAGATTAGATATTCAACACATAACAATAATTCACTAAACAACAAGTATAATCACGACAGAGTAGTTCATATCAAATAACAAGTCACACAAGGTATCAAAAGAACTCAAAAATCTTAATAACAACTTACACATCAACATTAAGGTATACACACACATTAAGGGTCGTATTTATGCCTAATAATTATGATCTGTAGGGGATCATTTTTATCCACCTACTGTACCAACATGATATCCGATTCTTCATATGTAATATTCTCGTCGTCGACTTCCTCTCCCTGTAGGTCGAGCTTCCTTTTCAGCCCAACTCTAAGCCGCTCAACACAACGTAAGGCCCATGTTACCCTTATCATTCTCACACATAAAAGTTAGTATACAATAATTATAAGTATACTTGCACCACATAAATTTAATGAATTCATCAAGTGATAAACATACAATAATAAGCATTAAAATCACATTATAAAGTTCAACCATGTCCGAAGACCAATCAACAAACATTCAGCTTAAGACTATACATGAATCTAAGTTAAGTCTAACTCTAATTAATTAACTACAACCTACCTCAATCAAAGAGCCCCGAATGCAATCTATACTGCAAGAGCCTTGCCTTTTCTCCACGCTTCACATCATTCCCAGTCTAAAATAAACAAAAACACAATATTCAATCACTTTTTCTATAATTTTGGTGTTGGGGACTAAACCCCACTGAATTTACCTTATTCATAGCATAAATCATCAAGTTACGATTTTTCACTCATTAATTTTTTTCAATTTCTTCATAATCAATTTTAATGATAAGAAATACTATGCTAGGAAGTATAATCTAACAATCTAGAATTGTTATTATACCCATCTAGGAGTGTTCGTAAGAAATTCTCATCATTCATGAACTTTGGTCTAAACCCAAAAGAATATCATTATAGTGATTACATGAATTTGACGAACTAAATGATGTTAGAAGAGAGTAATGAACTTACCTCACTGATAAAAAAAAGTCCCAGCAAGTGAAAAATTGTCCCTCTTAATAAGTCTAGGAATGAGTATTTGAATGTTAGAAAAAAAATAAGATCTAAAAATGTGATATGGGCATCAAACAACTACTGAAGGTCGCTATGGCGGTCTCTTAGCTTGGTTGAGGTTCACTATGGCGGTCACCGAATTGCTATGGTAGCTTGAGCCCCCCTACAATGAGCATTGACAGTAACTTGGGGAGAGTTTTCAAGCTTTCCCATTTCACAATACATACAGAATTTTTGGACGACACAGATATATTCCATCATAACAGTGTTATAACTGAAGTTCTATGAATCCTTTTCTCATTTGAAAATTTCCATGAATCACTAATCTCTTCAACTAACATAATCTAACCTCAAAATCATTAACCGTGACGCAGATCAAACTTCACTCCACAACACTAGATTTTCATCAGAAATTTGACTTAGCTACAAATTTTTACCAAATCTCATCCTAGTGGAACTCTACCCAGGTAAGATTCGGATAACTATTATAACAATAGAATGGATCGTTACAGTGAGAATCATTTTACCCCTACAACTAAAAACGACCTCTTCAATTCTTTAAATTCCACCCAAAAATGAGTTCCCTCTATGTCCAGTATATCTACAAGTAAGGTGGCAATACTTATAGATGGAACTAGAACTGACTTCTTTGAACCATCCCGAGGAATCAGACAAAGAGACCCAATGTCACCATATTTATTCATAATATGCATGAAATACCTATCCAGAAACATAAATATATCTGTGCATAACAAACTATGATGACCCGTCAGAATATCGGGAAAGGGTCCAAAATTATCACATCTCTTCTTTGCCTATGACTTGGTTCTAATTATTTCAAAAGCAGACATAAAATCTTGTAGAATTATAAATAACACACTCTAAAAATTCTGTGATATCAGCGGTCAAAGCATTAACTATGACAAATCCAAAACCATATTCTCCAACAATTGTAGTAAAAAAAACTATCCAAGATATCACTGATGAAATGGGAATCAAACAATGTTCACACTTTGGGAAATATTTAGGATTCCCAATAACCCAAGGAAAAATAAAAACTAATGACTACCAATTTATTTTGGACAACCTCCAAAATAAAATGGCTAGCTAGAAAACAAAGTTTTTAACCCTAGCAGCAAGAACAACATTAGCTAAAGCATGCCTCAATAGTATACCAACCCACGTCATGCAATTTTTAAAACTACCGATAAGTATTACTAATAGAATTGACAAAGTACAGAGAAACTTTATATGGGGAACCACAGACACCAAGAGAAAACTACACCTTCTAAGCTGGGATACAATCACAAGCGATAAAGAACTAAGAGGTCTTGGTCTCTAAAAGAGTAAACTAAAAAATAACACTCTACTGTGTAAGCAGGCCTGGAGGATCTTCAAAAACCCAAATACACTCTGGGCATCAACATTGCTAGGTATCTACACAAAAAACACTTGTATCAGTAATTACAATCTCCACCAAAAGACTTATAGTAAAGTTTGGAAGAATTTAGTAACTGGTTGGCAAGAATGTAGAAACCATATTCAATGAGATATAGGGAACGAAAAAAATGCTAAGTTCTGGACGGATAAATGGATATCAAATCATAATACTCTTAAAGAAATCCTTAGTGAAAATGGTGACTTTTAAGGAGATGACTTTTAAAGCAAAATCAGAATGTGAAAATGATGTTGGGACAAATTTAAACCTCTTTCCTAAAATAAAGGGATCGGTAATCAAACAAAGGCCAAAAGATCGATGAGTGACTAAATTGGGGAAAACATGAGTGTTTTCATGGCTATTCTAATTTTAGTAACCAAATTATGTTTCTTTTTGGGCTCTATCTACTGGCATCACCCTGTTAGTAAGAGAGAAACATAACTATCAATTGTTTTCTAAATATATATTTTTTTAAAATAATTTCTTAGGCATTGTTTGTTTGGTACGGGAGATGATATAGATTTTGCATGAATTGATATATTTCATAAGATAAGTTATTCTATCATTTTCATACAAATTATCAAATAAATAATCTCAAGATTACTTAATATCCCTAACTCCAAAATAAAATAATTCTAAATTTTTTCCTGAGATAATTATCATTTATCCCTTCTGCGTAGGGGTGTTCACGGTTTGGGTAAAAATCGATTCAAATCGAAAAATCAAATCAAATCGATTAAATAAACCATTTTTTTTATTTGGTTTGATTTTACATTTTTTAAAATCGATAATATTTTGTTTGATTTTGGTTTCGTTCAAAAAACCCAAAGAAATAACCGAACCGAACCGACAAATTATATACATATTTTTTTATAATTATATATACATAATATATTGTTTTTTATGAAGAATTTTTTATGCAAAAAAATGCAGCACACTAATTTAAAATAGTAAGGTATGATGCGTCTTTTATTTGTACAACCATATCATTAGCTTATACATTATTCAGTAAGTTTATGTTGTTTTGTACATTGAACTAACTAATAATACAAATAGGAAGTTAAACATACTAAAGTTCTGATATAAGAATTATAAGATCTAAAATGGAAGGAAGACAATTTATTTTTTCTCCTTTGAATGAATCATTTTTTTATATTTTTGTGTATGGTTAATAACCGAATAACCAAACCAAATCAAATCGAAATTGATAACAACCGAACCGATGGATGTATATTTTATTTGATTTGGTTTGATTTTAATAATTTTAAAATTGATTAAATTGGTTTGATTTTAATTTTTTATTTTTGACCAATAACCAATTCAAACCGGTCGGTAAACACCCTCTGCGTTATGCCTCAGATCGAGCCTTTATTGTACGAGAACAGAATGCTACTATCCTATCTATAACCCAACTATGGAAACTTCTTTAGATTCTCTCTCGTCTTTGTCACATTTATTATAGCTTATCTCCCTAAGGAGTATATTCTTTTGAAAATAATACAAGAAAAACAAAACCTATTAGGAAAAGGACAACATATATATATATATATATATATATATATACCTATGTTAGGAGCCACTTTAAGAAATACTATATATTAAAAGGGGAAGAATAATCTGGGTTAATCATGAAACTCAACTGGGAAATTGGAATGTGTGTTCAAATTAATGCTCGCAAAAATTTACTCACATTCGATATTTATATATGGTAAATTAATAAATGAATCGTGTATGTCTTTTAAATACATACAATTCTAGTACTTAATTGTGATTAAATAATATATAATCTCATATCGATTAATAATTTAACTATTACTACCTATAACATATTAATAATTTAACTATAATCTTGATGAAATAATCTATTACAAATTCATGTGCATTTTGTTTAAAGCTTTGAGTGCGACTTATATAATAAAAGAAGGGAATTAAAAAAAAATGAAGAAAAAATTGTCAAGGCACAATCAAACAAAGTTAATTATTCGATACTTTTTATAGGCCAAAAACCACATAAACGTTATTGCAAAGCATATTTTAATGTAGTGGCAGTGGAGGCTGAATTAATGTAGAAAGAAAAATAAGAAGACATCCCTTGCCTTCTGATAATATTATATATTGTTAGTGATTTTGGGCAATCAAATAAATCTCAGAATATTACTTTTACTACTTGTACTATGTAAAGCCTTAGTAGTACAAGTTATAGTAAACAATAATGAATTTAACTTATAAGTCAAACCAAAGTAAGAAAGCAATTGATACATAGAAATCCATATTAGGGTTGATTATTGCTGGCCATTTTTAATTGTCGATCGTAGTAGGTACTTTACCTTGTAAAATTCATTTTTTATGAAGCTTGACAATAATGACATGTTTTATTTTAGACAAGCTAAAGACGTGCTTAATATTGTGATTTAGATGATTTCGATGTGAGTGAAACTAAACTGAGGATATTATATCCCGTGGAATATACTTATGAACAAGGTTTGGAGTGGCAGAAATGGGCAAAGGAAACAAAACACGAAAGAAGACGCCTTTGTACAAGGCTTAATGATTATTATATGGAAAAATTACTAAACTATACACCATTAATTATCATATTTGCTAAAAGTCTCAATCATTTAAAAAATTTATCAAAATTTTTTATTTTTAATTAGTCCCTTCACCTTCCGGATACATGTCACAAAATCACTCTCTCTTCTAAAACCCTTTTCTCTCATACTATCTCTCCTCTAAAACCCTTTTCTATCGGTCTCTATCAATTTCAGATTCAAAAATACTCGCAAATCACTGAGCATATTCCTGATTTGTCTCCTAAAATCACTCATACGATTGAGAGGTTACAATCTATCATCTCATTTTGATTCTCAACTGCATTTTCTTTCTATTTTCATAGTTTTTAGTTATCAAAGGGTTCAAGTCTTGTTTGTCAACGATTCTCAACCGCATTTTCTCTCTAATTGTTTAATGTTCAAATTTTTTTGATTCAAAATCATCTTAAGTTTTCTGATACCTATGAAAAATGATCCATCATTTAGTATTGGACTTACCCAACTAATTTTTCAAAATAATCTAACTATAATACCCTTTGTTTCTGATGTTGATGTTCATGGGCTTTAAGAAAATAGGTTAAATTAGGGGAACGAGTCGTTGGAGACAATGAATCTGCAAATGGCAAAAAGAAAGAATGATTAATCTTCGAATCCTTGGTCGGACACTGAAGAAGCTTCTGAAAAACTTCTAAGAAAAGGGGGAAAAGCTTTATCTGTAACTACAAGCCCAAAGGTTCAAAAGGTTCAATTTTTTGTTATGTATCTATTTATTTTAGATTCAAATATAATGTATCTTGAATAATAGATTTATTTTGTTGTTATGATTCATAACCAAATGTATCATTATCAAACCAATGTATCAGTACCTGTTTTATCATGAATCTTCTTAAATTTATTTTAAATACAATGTATCAAGACTTATTAAGATGTATCAAAAAACAAACAATGTATTATTTTATAACCAATGTAATATTCTATATATAATGTATCATGATACACCTAATATATCAATTGTATTCAAATGTATCATTCTCATACTAATGTATCACTCATACCATGATTGATAATTTGTAGTTTCAGTCAGCTATATTTATATATCAGTATATTATTATGTATCAGTTATAGTTAAGATGAATATTAGTCTTCAGTTCCATGTCCTAATACATAAGTTTGTTGTTATGTATCATATCCATTATTTTTTATTTAATACACAAATTTATAAAATTTTGATCTTTTATTCTGTTCACGAGTATATAATGAATACATAATTAAGTCAAATTTGCTAGTTTACGGTATATCATATGGGTGAATGCATTCTAATGAATTGGTGACAATGTATCAGATGTCATGATACATAAGATTGTTTTTATGTATCATGTCAATTATTTTGTTTTTGATATATAAGTTTACAAAATCCTGCTCTTTTATCATATTCATAGGTATATATTTGATAATTATGTCAAATTGTCTATTTTACTATGTATCATGTAAATCGTCAGTTTGCTTGGACCACAATATCCTTTTCAGGTTGAATACATTTAAAGCATTGCTCAAGAAGGAAGTGACAACTTGTAAGTATTTACCATTATGTATCAAGAATTCATTATTTTTATTTTCCATGTTAATGTAATATAATTTTTATACAGAAATTGCGTTATTTTTATGGTTGCTTTTATCGAATATCTTAGCGATGAAATTTCGATCCCATCTAGTGGACTCCAAACTGATTATCTTTGTGCAAGATACATATCTCTCTTTTGTAAATACGGCAGTGAAAAGGCAAAGAAAGGATATGTTAGTGAAAATGACGATCCCTACTAGTGAACTTTAGAGTAGTTCTGTATCTATTAGTTAATATTTTAGAGAAGTACTCTTGAAAACTTGTATGAATCTCTATTGTTTTTAAATTTGATTATGTTCTGTTAATTATTTCTTGTTGTTGAATTTAAGTTATACTTTCAATGTGTCCCTCTTTATTATTTCACATGAATTTTTGGGCATGTGATACATAACATATATCTTGTATCAGACACATTTCAGTGATACATATTTTTATGTATCAATTCCAAATTACACTTAGATAAATTTTATGCTAAATTTGTTTATTTTACAATTAAGTATATGATACATCAGCAAACAAAATGCATTTATGTATGTATCAGATACCAAAAAATAGGTATTATATATCTGTCATTTAGTTAAAGCCACACAACCTAATATATCCGATACATATTCTAATGACTTTGAGCCAGTTATGTATCAACTGTAATTTATACTAATAGAAGCGGAACACAACATATAAATCTATTACACAACACGAGTACTTAAATCAAGTAATACTCAAATTAAATGTATCAAAAATCACAAAGAGAAGGGCTATTATGTGAAAAAATTGTAATAACACATTGTCTTGATATAGAGATATGTAAAAACAAATAATGAAAATTTATTCATCTGGAAGTTGAATGTATCTTCAAAATGCATGTATCACTTCTCTTTGAAAAAGAAATTATAAGATCTTCTATAGTGATCTTCATGTTCACAACGTCCACAACAATTTGTACTCGTAGTTAGTTTCTCATTACAATTCTTTTTTCTTCCTTTCCTTGATCTTCCAGGCATCTTTTGTAACTTGAAACATCATTATTTGACAACCAAACTAAGAGTGAGAATGAATTTTTTTTATTAGTATTCCCATAGCATAAGTATCAAATAACTATAAGATTTGTCCATGATACATTACAGAACTTATGTATCATGAACATGACCAGGCATATTTACTATACAATATACAAAAAATAGTTATATATCCTGATATGAGATATATTGATTGAACTCCACATACCACACATAAGAACTTATGTATCATGAACAACACAAACCATGAACATTATACATATAATACTTATGTATCATAATATTAGATACATTCATTCAGCACCACATATCATATATATCACCTTATGTATCATGACCAGAATCAACAATTAACATTATAAACAGAAAACATATGTATCATGATATGATACATCCAATAAGAAGATATATAAGACAGTGAGTTATGTATCAACAGTTTTAATACGAACATGTTATATCAAGAAAGATTTGTAAACATAATACATAATGTAATGATTATCCATTAAATCTAAAATCAAAAATCACAAGATACATTAGAAAATGCATACCTTGGACAGAGAAGGGTGTGTTGTAACGTGCTCAATTTTTTTTTTCAAATTGAACGCTAAATACTCTTCATGCAATTTCTCCATAACTAAAGGATCATTGCGGTGTTTGGATCTAATTTCATCATAACCATCACCACTTGAGTCAGATTTCAGAGAAACAAGATTTTATTGTTGAGGATTTAATTGGATAAAATCAATAATAAAAGATGAAATAGAATTCATATGTATCGCGAATTAGAGATGAAGAACACAAAATTTAAGAAGAAAATCAATCGAAAATCGAAGAAGAAGAAGAAGAAGAAGGTCAGCAGAAACACAGAGATGGAGAAATTCTATTACCTTTTTAAGAAATTGAAATTGAAGAAGAAGACTAGACTATCACAGTGAAAATCGCAAATTTTGATTCAAAATTGAAAAAAAATCGATGATCTGCTAGAAGGAATTTGATATTTGAAATTGATGAAGTTGTTAGGAGAAGGGAGGGGGTTGATTAGCCATTTGAATTATGTGATTGCGTGAATGATGGGATCTTAATTAGATTTACGTTTCGTTTCCTTAAATAACTCAACTATATTAATTGGTTTGTATCAACTAGTGATGTATCATGAAAAGGACTTATGTATCTGAAAGTGGGCAAAAAGAAGGGATTTTGGATAATTATTAAAAGAGTAGGGATAGAATATAATTGGAAAAAATCACTATGGGATTTAGGTAAAATGCCCTTATTATAAATCCACTGGGTTACGTTAACTATCTTTGTGTCACAAAAATCACTTAACTTTAATTAAGTATTACGAAAGTTACTAAATTATTTTTTTTGCAACGAAAGAGTCGTTCAACTTTGTATAAGTATCATCAAATTTTGTTTTTGATTATAATTATCATCATATATTATAAAGCATAATCTTGACCTCAAAGACACAGGGGAAATGCACCATTAGTATAAGTGGAAAACAAGGGTAGAAAACTTACATTATGGCTCATTGCATTTTACAATAACATGATAAAACAGGATTACATCCACTGACGATATTATCAACCTATCAAGTCGAAATATCTCTAAACCTAGACCACCACAATTATAAAATATGACAAAGGATACATATGACAAATCAAATAGTGTAAACTCAAAAGAAATCTTTTAATACTACCAAGTACACCACCACCAGACAGGCTTATACTATTACACTCACGATAAGACAATTCAAACCGTAGTTGATGTCTATTATTTGATTATAACACGCGATTCTAGCTACTAGTCACACTTAATCATAAATTAATGATATTGATAATTTCATTTTGAAGAGGCATTAGCAGAATCGTTGCTAGGGGAATTGAGCATATCCCAAGCTTCAATCCATGTAACCATCGCATCTGCAAGCTTCAGAAAATAAGGGTCAATTTTACCGAGCTTTTCTTTGACCTGCTTGGACAGTTCCACGTAGCATTTTTGCACAGTAGTACAGTCTTTGGAGAAAGTATGTGACTGGAAGAAAGGAATGATTTCTTCTTGCCAGAAAATCCCAAGGTACTCTTTCTTCAAGTTCACAAATGGATTGCTAGCCTTACTGTGATAGATGTAGGGTAATCCAGTCTTGATTCCCAATCCCAAGTGATCACAAATTACCTGAAAATTGTTTGATAAACTTTGCGTTATTAGGTCACCTAGTTAAATGATAATTACATGTAACGAACGGTACATAAAAAGTAAAATTAGTAATCTGAAAAAATAAGACATGTTACTTCCGACAGCATATTAAAATACATTATAATGTAAATTTGTATATATACTATTAATGTATGTAAATGAAATTCAAATTACTTGTCTTCTAAATAGTAAAAGATTTGAAAAAGTAATATAAAGTAATTTTCCCACAATATAGCAGCCCAACAAAGCTCACTACAGAAAATAATCTTAATCTTTACCTTTATACAAATTTTAACTAGTGTAATATGTGTATAATCGATAATGTATATACTACACATGATTATACATTAAAGAGAAACTTACAAAAATATCACTAGTTTAGGAGTTATACTCTAGTTTTCAATATTACGAACTTTATTAGATTTTGGTGCGTACAGATACATGTATCTCGGGATACATGGGTCAAAATTAGGTGTAATTTTTTCTAGATACACTATATCCAAGTGGATTCACATGTATTTGGATACATTGAAAAATCTCGCTCATCTCTCTCCCATCTTGCACACCACTCTCCTAGGTATCTGGTATCCCAGATGCAAGAAAATCACACTATATGCATGTATCTAGTGTGATTCTCATGTATCTGTGATACGTTACTATCTCGCTCGCCTCCTCCCTATCTCGCTCGAGTCTCTCCCTATTTTTAGTGTAACTGCTAGCAAAAATATATGTATCTAGGTATATCTTTCTCAATATATAGTAGGAAACTCTTAATTAATGGTAAAATATGTAATTATTTAAAAGTATGAGATAGAATTAATATATATATATATATATATATATATGTATCGACAATAGCTACATACGGTCATGACTAGGCAGTTAAGATCAGAAAAGTAAATGACAAACCTTGCAGCACCAACCAGCCCACATATCATCATAACGTCCAATGGGCTGTCCATCTCCCATGAGTCCAAAGTACATTGCTGGGCCGATAAGCTCACGGTCAAATGCCAGATTCATACCACACATTGGGAACAGGGTACCCTTTGGGATTGTCAACACCATATCAACGTACCTGTTCAAACAATATATTTACTTATAAAATACTAGTAAATTATTATAATAAACATTAATTGATAATCTAGGAAAAAGATATGGTCAATCCTTTCTACATTTTCTGTTGCTATAGTGAAAATATAATATAATATAATATAACATGAAAAATCAATTCCACCAAAAATTATAAAAGGATATAATTGTAATTAACTTGCTATCAAAGGCTGAACTACCTGAATGTACAAGTACATAACAAAGATCCAAACAATCCTTATGAGTAGAATGTAAAGATTCTTTTAGTTACAACATTTTTAGGTTATTAGAAAAGGTTTTCTTAGAATATTGTTGATAATTGGAAATTTAGTGTATAGAAATTAAACTCAAAAATATTTTCTCGATGAAGTCACACTGTAATTAATTATAAGCAAATCTAGCTCTATGACAAGTATCGATAATGATAAATTTCAACACGATATTAACGTTAAATTGCACTGATAATGTAAAAAAAAGGGACCTGGTATTCCTCTCGAGAGGCTTGACGAGCTGTGTAGGTGCATCATAATCAGGAATGTTGAGCCAGAGGCCATGGGAGACCGCGGTTGGGACGCCCTCTCGGAGGCTGAAAGGGTATCCGCGCACATAATCGGCGCCTTCCCTAAATGGATCGTAAAGTGTGTTGAAGAAATTGGGAGTAGATGGGCACAAAAGGTTCTTTATGTGTTGCTCCAACGCGTTGATGTCTTTCCCACTTGGGTCCTTTGCAACCTAATTATGCAAATTATTTCCAATTTTTCACAACACAAACAAGTTGGATTAATATATCTAAATCATATGAATAGTAGTATTAGTAGTACTGTTGATTCAAAATAAGTGTAATTTTATTATATGTGTACATTTTCAATTTTCTTTTTTCATTTGTTAGAATATTTTAAGCTAAAAAGTAATAAATTTGATTGAACTTTCATATAACTCGACAAGTGATGCATGTGAAGAACAAAGGAAATACTTGAACTTACATGATTCGATAAGTGATGGAGACACCCTTCTCCAAAGGATGTCATCCGATGTTGCTTCGTTTAAAGTATATATCATGTACTATTTTTATTGAAGGCTATGCATTTATATTAAATTGACTGGTATTGTTTTAAAATAATGTAAAATAATCATCAATTTGAGACATGAAGTAAAGACTTAGTAACATCTTCAATTTTTGTCCTAATTAAATTTATAAACAACTTGATATATAGATCGACGCAACATGCACAAAATTTTATGTACGTTTTTAATCATATAAAACTTTGATCTAATTTATATATGCATACTCAAATAGTATCATAATCTTTTCTTTAGATTATAACTAATCTTAAATTTTATCGACGATCATCTATAATTATCTTGTAAATGATTTGATAGTGTAACATAAAGTAAGTTCATAAATACTTCAAAGAGGTGGAAAAAGAGCTTACAAAGCAATCATCATCAATGGTGTAAATATACTTTTTCTTGGAAACCATGTATCCAAAGCATCGACAAGCCGAGTCCTTAAAGGAAATGCAAGAGGATCTAGGACCCAAGATCTTGTTAATATCATTGCGATTGTATAGTTCATAATCAAAGCCATCAGGGACCTTAATAGTCTTTGAAGGATCACCATCTTGAACAATTATGAGATGGTATTGTTCAAAGAAAGGCCTCCACATTTCCAAGAAATCCAAGTTTCTAATTGTTGGTATAACAATATCTAGTTCATCTTTCAAAGCAACAGAAGCCATTGTGCTACCTAATTGTTTTTTTTTTTTTTGCTTAGAGATAGAGGAGAAAGAAATAATATATGAAAGAGATAGAGAAAAAAAGATGTTATATTTATAAGAAGGCTAAAGTGAAGATAGTGGCATGAACGGAAGAATTGGAGGGAGATGGAAGAGGACTTATTCAAACGAGATAAGTTTCGATATTTGCGCTTGTGGGAGGGTGGTTAATTGTTCTTTTCTAGTAGTATTAATAAATTGTACTTTATATCCTTTTACGCTATTTAAGGGATCGTTTGGTTGGCAACAAGTTATTACATGACTAATTATCTCATTACTATGATATAAATTGTGGAATAAATAATTCAATAATCATTTAATACCTCCAACCAAACACATGATAAAATAATTCTGCATTTTATCCAGAAATATTATACCTTATACCAAACAACTCCTAAAAATTATATATAATTATATATGTAATATATTACTTTTTATAATGTTAATTTCAAGAGTTAACTAAATCGAAAAGGAGAGCTAGTACGTAGTTAGATGTTATAACAAGTTGGAACAAGAACTTTTAAATCCAAAATTCGGATATTCTTATTATTTATTTCATCCTATTTCGATAATTAGAAACTCATTCCTTTTTTTTGGTCTAGTGTAGTCATAATTTGATTAAGTTATACATAACATAAGATCCAAATCATTCTTTAACTATTTGCGGTTATTTTCAATTCTATTTAGTATCAATTACAAATGACGGTGTTTGATTGAATTTAGAATTTAGAAAGAAAACTTATGAATTTAAACCAAGCATATGCTAGTATTAACACTTGTGAAAATGTATTAAAGCCAAACAATTTTTTGAAAAGAAGGATAAAAAGTTGTTATAAAAATGGGAAGTACTGCTATATAGTTACGTCGCACCGACGTATAAATCAGAATTTTGGATCCACAATTAATGTGCAATGTACGTGAAGTATAAGGAAAGTTTTACTTAAATAAAATTTAAATTTTACCGACCAAAGTGCAAATGGTTTCCATGACTTTTTTTAATTTTTTGTAACAAACTTCAATCATTTTTGTTCCTAGGTAATTAGAATTCACAACTTTAAAATTGAAGATAGGGATGTGTTGGGTTTCAAAAAGTGTGAATGATAAATGAAAGATTCTGACTTTTTGGAAGGGTTGTGACTTTTTCGAAAGATTGTAACTTTTTCAAAAAATTGTGACCTCTCCGATAAGGCACAATAAACACATGTTCATACTACCATTTATTGTCTATAAATAGAGGGTTTTCTCATTTCTAACAACGAATTTTCTCAACTTTTTCTTCTACACAAAAAAATTCTAGTGAACCTTACTATTGTTGAGTGGTTCGTTGACACCGTAGTTTTAAAATCGTTCTATCGTGGGAGAATATATTCCATTAACCTCGAGTGCTTGAGAGTAATAATTTTTCTAAGGACATATTGTGCATTCAGTGGGCTCGATTTTCTTCTTTGAGAAAAAATTTTTCTATATTATTTCTGATTTGTTTTAAATTCTATTTTCTTTACTGGTTTTAAATGTTTTGTTTTGAAAATATTTTTAAACTTTGTTGTTTCTTACCAAATTCTCCAAAATTATTATTCTAAAATATCTTAATAATACTAATTACTAACAAGACGTTTTCCATCCAAACAACTCTGATAACTAAATTGAAAAGCATAATCCTACAAATATTCTTGTATTTTATTTGTTCCGACTTTGTTATCAATTAATCATAAAAATTATCATATAACTAAAAGAACAGTTCATTATAATTCATAAAGCATGACTTGTTTAATCGTCCAAGTTGGACTTAGTCTATTTTGAGTTTTTGACCCTCTTTTTTTTTTTACCCTATTTAAAAATTGAATTGATATGTAGTCTAGATTGACCCTAGAGAAATTTTAATATTTTCAAAAAGATATTAGTTTTAGTTTTTTTGACATATTATATATAGCCATAGTAAATTAAAAATATCATTACATAAAATAACATATTATGAAGGAATTAATTAAAATTTTGAGTAAATTAAGTTATGATTCACTTTTTAGCTTTATTCATTTCGATCTAAATAACTTTTTGACGAGTCATTTACTAACTCAACTCAATTCAACTCATTTTGACCGGCGTTAAGGTTGAGTTTTTGGCTCGAGATTTGATGTCCAATACGTGATGTTTAAAGAAGGGTTTAAAACCATGTGATGCGTAATTTAAAGCAAAGGGAAAAGAGTATAGAAAGAGCAAATTGTGAACTTTTTTGCATGCAAATTTGTTGACCGGCAAAACGTTGCAGGCTTTTAGTAAAGTTGAAGTTGGTTCATTTGCATGTTCATATTCAAGGCCACATACAATGGCGTTTAAGATTTTTTAAGTGTTAGTTTTTTAAAAGGATATCTAGTTTTTTGAAAGTTATTTTCAACCAAACACATTGCAACAAATCCAAATTCTCAACACAAATATTCAAGTATTATATACTCATTGATAGGCAAATTACAAAGACAACACTTAAACTATTGAATTACAATGGAAAATGCTGAATTAACAAATAACAAAGAATAGAGATTAGAATGAGAATGAAAAAATTAGACTCCAGAAAAAATGAGAGGAACAAAAGTTTCTTAATGACAATATGCATAATTTTCCAAAACGGCAGATGACAACCATTTAAACTCTACTCAACCTGGATCCCAAGTGGTGGCGAAGCTAGGATTTTGATTAAGCGGGTTTAAAATTTTAAAAAATAGACATATGAATAAGCCGAAGGGGTTCGACATCTACTAAAAATACATAAAAAATTATTTTAATCATGTATAAATAATATAATTTCCCGCTGAAGGGGATTCGCCTTATCCCGTAAATACAAGGAAAAATTACCCTTTTACACATATTATAATATCATATTTACTTGTATTCCCTATTATATCAAAAAATATCCAAAATCCCTCTCTTTCCTTTAACTCTCTCTCCCTCACTGATACATCACTCTTCCTCCCTAAATCCTCGCTTAAATTCACTCTTCTTCATCAGTTTTTAAGATTTTGAATTTCTGAGTACATCTGTTACTCAATTTCAAGGTTCTAACTAAGGTATATTTAAGTTTTTCCTTATCTGGAATCTCACTTCATCCTCATTCAATCTGATTTCTCCTAAAATTTGTATCGTTTGATTTCTTCTGTAAATCTTTAAAAAATCTTCTAAAATTGGTATCCTTTGTTTTCTTCTGTAAATTTGAGACCTTCATGTCTACCATCTTATCACGACCCAATTCCTTAGGTCATGATGGCACCTACTATAACCCTCTAGTAGGTAAGCCAATCCGTCAACCCGGAACTTTAAGTAATGGGTTTGAAGGCAGAAATTAAATAAGAGTATCGCATTATAAAAGTAAACAGAATGAATAAGCGAAAGTAAACCAAAATATGTTTTAAACAACTAAAGATCCCTCCCAGAACCTGGAAGTCACAAGTACAAAGCTGCTAAAAAATGAAATACGAGTACAAGTATCGAAAGTGGATCGAAAATATATATAACAACTGGCTAGTCTCAGAAGGAAAAAGACGGGCCATCCATGATGAAGGAGACAGGAATGATCCAAAAACGCCAAGTACTCACTCTAGTCTCCGAAGTTGACTGCAACAGGCTCGATCTATCCACGTCGATAGCTGGTGCTCGGTCTTGCATCACGAAAGTAGATGCAGAGTGTAGTATGAGTACCAAGACAATAGGTACCCAGTAGGCATCATAGGCCGACTGAGCAGAAAAGGTAAAAATAATATGAAACAGAGGAATAACCTAAATAGGAGTCAACATAAGCATAAAAGGGGGAAATAGTACTACCTATGAGAACTACAGCTAACTATACCCAACTGGGCCCCCATAAGCCCAGCGGGACACTCGTGCGCAAGTTAAATAAAAACCCGAACGAACCCCCATAAGCCCGCCGAGTACACAGAATAGCTACAACTACCAAGGCTAGGAACCAAGAATCTGAGATGTTAGGAGCTGAAGTACTATATCATTTCCACACCCAAAATCTCTAAGAGTCAATCAATCTAGTGGTGACTTAGGGGTCGAGGCCGGGACTGAGACCCAGATGCTCACCCGAATATTCAAAGTGGCCAAGACCGGAACTGGGTACCCGGATGCTTGCCATAATACATAAGTGCGATCGAGGCAGAGACTGGGTACCCGGATGCTCGCCGTATTACATCGGTATAGTAGAGGCCTAGACTGGTACCAAGATGCTCGCTGTAACATATCGATATGATCGAGGCTAGGACTGGATACCCGGATGCTCGTCATACTAGCAAGTCGACGGAGGCCAGGGCTGGATACCCGAATGCTCCCCGATAATTCAAAATGGAGGCCGGTACTGGGTACCCAGATGCTCATAGATATTTTATCCTATGGTGCCGAATATTCTCCTTTCCAACTAAACAATAATAGTACCAAGAATTTCCTTCCCAATGAGTCAACCAATATGCCGCCAAAACTAAAATCGGAGCCAAAGTCAACGATCACGAAATTTAGTATTGCCGACACATCATGAAAGTCACAATTATACCGAGTTAGGGATGATGGTATTTTTAAGAGCAAGAGTAATGCCTAGTTAAGGCCAAACTGCCAGGCACTAGCCCGCTACACTATTCTACAAGGATCTAAGTCTACTGGAGCGATGCCGGGACATCTAAAGCAAGTTTAAATCCTATACTAAGGCCAACATACCCCACCGTATCAACAACATGCTCATTCAACTCTCCTTATAATACTAACAAATAACGACAAGATACATATGCTTCTAAATATCCGAAAACCCAATAATATTCCTAAAGCATGATTTCTAACACCTAAGATATACAATCAAACTACCCAACCCAAATTCCAACTACTTTAACATGCTTTCACACATTCTAGCTCAATCTAAAGAAAGGTAAACCGTAGCCTACCTGTAGGCTAAACACGCGACTCCAAATCACTATGTTAGAGCTTTTTTCTTCCGAACTACCTCAAAATGTTTCCAAGCTGTCAAAAATAGAAACACGATGTCAATACGGTCATTTAGATACTAATTTCATAATTTTTGGAGACGGACCAATTTTGGGGTCGAAAACGGGAATTGTGGGACCCACATATGAAATTCCGGATTTGACCCCCAAAACACGTTCTAAACGTCACCCCAAGCTCACAAATTAGATTTATAACACAATTCGGGGTGGAAAATTACGTAAGACGATCAAAAATCAATTCCCACATGTTCAAACTAAGAAAATGATATAAGGCAGCCTCTTTACACGTTGATTTCTCAAAATTGAAAATCTTTCAATCAAAACAAATTACACCATGACGTTCCTTGCGAAAACCCCCACAATCTAGCCTTAAGAATCACTCAAAAAGGAGTTATATTGACCAAGATACACTCTTCCAAAATTCCACAAAATTTCATTTCGAAAATAACTAAATCAGTAACTTAAAATGCATTTTTACCTCAAACGAAGCTTCTTCTAGCATTTCTGAGATTACCACGAGATTCCTCATGAAATTCTCTTGAATTTAGACTCTTGAATCACCAAAATCAGGTTTATATAGATCAAGAAACAATTACTCAAAGTTCTTCAAAAACCCAATCCAAAAATGGACACAGCTGCAATTAAAATCGCGATTCTTACCTGAATCGAATGCTCCAAATCAGTTTTCAATCTCTCCAATGCGTTTTCCACAAAAAACTCACAATTTTGCCTTTTGAATCACCCAATTTGGAGTCCTAATGTTCAAGTTATGGAATTATAAAGTTGGAGAGAAACCCAAAATAATTGCACAATCTGTTGTAATTTTTCTGCAGATTTTCTGATTTTTGGAAAATCCAAAAATCTCCGATGTGTGCTCGGAATTCGTTCGGAATCCGATAAAAATAAATCAAATATGTTACCCCACTAAATTCAACGTTCTGGACTCAATGGAGTATTTAAAATTCCCATACGATATCATTTTAATAAAAAGTGGGTCCCACATCCAAGTGTCATTTTCCACAACGGGCCTCGATATTAGCTCGAGAGCCTCAGGAAGCGAACAAAAGGTCGCTCCTGATCAAAATAGACATTCTGGAACTAACCGCGCTGTCAGAATTTTCATTCGAGCGCGTTTTCCAAGAATGTTGACCAAAGTCAACCATAAGCTAAATTTCAAAGTCAAAAGCGTCAAATGGCCCCAAACTCGTATCGATTGCCTCTATAGTCATTCCAATAGTGCTACCAGCCTAATTTGGTCATTCCGAAGCTCATGGAACTATCAGAATTTGATTTGAAGATTTCGTTGACCCAAAATTCAAAAAGTCACAACTAAACCAACTTAGGCCTTCAAAATACCAAAACGGACTTGGGACCTCTAAAAATTCAACCAATACTTCTTCTAGACCAAAAACCATCTCCAGAATCAAACAGAGTTGACAGAATTTCATTCTGAGCATCGGAACTCCAAAAGTTGATCAAAGTCAAACCTTGGCTTAAAGTCCTCAAATTCTAAACTCAAGGCCTCAAATCTTCGTTACAACTCCAAATCTGATTCCGTGAAGTCTCATAAGTCTATTTTGACATTTCAAAGCTGCTGGAATCGACGAAATTCCATTCCGAGATCCGTAGCTCCAATTGACCCCAAATACCACTTTTTAATACTTAAAGCTTATGAAAACTCAAAGTTTCCAAGGACTTAACTTTTAATGGGATTTTCTAAAAATCAATACCCAGTAATAATTAGAAACGACTCGGGTCATCTAAAGGGAAGGGGTAAAATGGTCATTTTACAAACATTTCAAAAAATGACCTTTAGGGTCATTACAACATCCACTACTAAAAGAACTTTCGTCCGCGAAAGTAAGGACAAGAGTATACCTGGAGGGTCAAATAAGCTGGAGAACTGCTCCCGCATCTCCTACTCGGTCTCCCATGTAGCCTCCTCAATCGGACGATGGCGCCACTGGACCTTAATCACAAGGATAGACTTAGAACGAAGTTGGCGAACATCTCTGGCTAGAATAGCAATTGGCTCCTCAACAAAACTCAGGCGATCATCCAACTCAACAGAGTCATACTTAAGCACATTAGACTCATCTGGAATGTACTGGCGCAGCATAGAAATGTGAAAAACAGGGTGTATAGCTGAAAATGCTGGTGGCAAAGCCAACTCATAAGAAACCTCTCCAACTCTCCTCAGAATCTCAAACGGCCCGATATACCTAGGGCTAAGCTTACCCCGCCTGCCGAATCGCATCACGCCCTTCAAGGGTGATACCCGTAAGAACACTCGATCTCCCATCTCGAAGTGCAAGGGCCGAGTTCTGCGATCAGCATAACTCTGGTGCCCACTCTGAGCTGTCCTCAACCTCTCCTGAATAACCCGAACTCTGGCTATGGCATCCCAAAGTAAATCGGTACTGTGTGGCCTAGGTTCTGAAGACTCAAACCAACTAATCGGAGTACGACAACGCCTACCATATAAAGCTTCAAACGGGGCCATCTGAATACTAGAGTGGTAGCTGTTGTTGTACGCAAACTCTGCCAAAGATAAGTACTGCTCCCAATGACCCTTGAACTCTAATACACAAGCTCGCAACATATCCTCTAAAACCTGAATAGTATGCTCTGACTGACCATCGGCTTGTGGATGAAATGTCGTACTAAGATCAACCCGGATGCCCAATTCTCTCTGAAAGGCCCTCCAAAAAGTGGAAGTAAATTGAGACCCCCTATCTGATATAATGGATATCGGTACCCTCTGTAGACGGACCACCTCCTGAATATATATTCGAGCTAGACGATCTGCAGTAAAAGTGGACCGTACTAGCAAGAAATGCGCTGACTTGGTCAATCGATCAACGATGACCCAAATACCATACCTCTGGATGATCGAGGCAATCCCATCACAAAGTCCATGGTAATTCGTTCCCATTTCCTCTCGGGAATGGGTAATCTCTGAAAGACTCCACCAGGCCTCTGATGCTCCGCCTTAACCTGCTGGCAACTTAAACAATGGGATACATACTCCGCTATATCTTTCTTCATACCTCTCCACCAGTAATGTTGTCTCAAATCCCGATATATCTTCGCGGTGCCCGGATGGATAGAATATTTAGAATCGTGGGCCTCATGAAAGATCAACTGAATCAAATCTCCAACTCTGGGAACACAAAGGCGATCATCGAACTGTAGTATGCCATCTGAATCTATAGAAGCCTGGCCACCCTCGCCTCGCAATACTAACTCTCGAAGCTTTACCAATTCTCCATCCTCAAACTGTCGGCCACGAATCTGGTCTAGTAGAGATAATTGAGCTCCCATAAAAGCCAAAATTGGTCCGGAATCTGAGATTTCCAACCTGATCATCCAATTAGCCAAATACTGGATGTCCAAGGCTAGGGGTCGCTTCGCAGCAGACAAGTAAGATAAACTACCGATACTCTCCGTCTTCTGGCTCAAGGCGTCTGCTACTACATTCACCTTCCCCGGGTGGTAAAGAACAGAGATGTCATAATCGGCCAGTAGCTCAATCCAACGCCGCTGTCTAGAATTAAGATCTTTTTGACTCATAATGTATTGTAAGCTGCGGTGATCTGTATATATCTCGCAATGGACTTCATATAAGTAGTGCCTCCACATCTTGAGCGCGAAAACTACCACTGCCAGTTCTAAGTCATGGGTGGGGTAGTTGCGCTCGTGCACTCTCAATTGTCTGGAAGCATAAGAAATAACCCGGCCACGCTACATCAGTACACACCCAAGACCTACACCAAAAGCATCACAATATACCAAAAAGATCTCTCCCTTAACTGGTAGAGTTAGAACAGGAGCTGTGGTAAGCAACTCCTTAAGCTTTCGAAAGCTCAACTCACACTCCTCGGACCACACAAAGGGAACATCTTGGCGGGTCAAACGGGTCAATGAGGCTGCAATGGTAGAGAAACCCTCAATGAATCGTCTATAATACCCAGCTAATCCAATGAAACTCCAAATCTCCGTAACAGATGTGAGCCTAGCCTAATCACGAATAACCTCAATCTTCGTCGGATCCACTCTGATACCCTCTCTAGACACCATATATCCCAAAAATACCACAGACTCCAACCAAAACTCGCATTTTGAGAATTTAGCCTAAAGCTGCTGATCTCTCAAAGTCTGGAGCACAACCCTCAAGTGGTGCTCGTGCTCCTTCCTACTCCGCGAGTATACCAGTATGTCATCGATGAATACAATCACGAAGGAGTCAAGATAAGGTCTAAATACTCGAGTCATAAGGTCCATAAAAGCTGCAGGGGCATTAGTAAGCCTAAAAGACATCACAAGAAACTCATAGTGGTCATAGCGAGTCCGAAAAGCAGTCTTAGGAATGTCGGATGCTCTAATCCGCAACTGATGGTAGCCAGACCTCAAGTAAATCTTAGAAAATACGATCGCACCCTGAAGCTGATCAAATAGATCAATGACACGGGGCATGGGGTAATGATTTTTCACCGTCACCTTGTTCAACTGCTTGTAATCAACACACATCCGCATAGTCCCTTCTTTCTTCTTAACAAATAAGACAGGCGCACCCCATGGTGACACACTCAGGCGAATAAATCCCTTACCTAGAAAATCCTCAAGTTGCACGCTGAGCTCCTTGAGCTCTGCAGGGGCCATATGATAAGGTGGTATAGAAATAGGCTTAGTTCCCGGCTCCAAATCTATGGCAAAGTCAATATCTCTCTCTAGGGGTAGACCAGGTAGGTCAGTAGGGAAGACATCAGTATACTCCCTAACCACAGGAACTGAATCAATAGTAGGGGCCTCGCTGGACACATCACGAACATAAGCTAAGTACGCTAAGCACCTGGATGCAACTAGACATCGGGACCGCATAAAGGATATGATCTCAGTCGGTGAGCAACTATAAATACCCTGCCACAAGACCAGGGAAATACCAGGCATGGCTAATGTAATGGTCTTGGCATAACAGTCTAAAATCGCATGATGAGGGGATAGTCAATCCATGCCTAGAATAACATCGAAGTCCAGCATATCAAGTAAAATAAGATTTGCCTGAGTCTCATGCCCCTGAATAGTCACCGCACAGGATCTACTAACCTGATCCACTACTAAAGAATCCCCTACCGAGGTCGAAACATGTAACGGGACCTCAAGTGACTCATAAGGAATACCTAATCGTAGAGAAAAATATATAGACACATAGGAATACGTGGAACCTGGATCAAATAAAGCTGAAGCAGTCTGCTGACAAATAAGGATAGTACATATGATAACATCATCTGATGCCTCAGCCTCTGCCCTCACCGGAGCAGAATAGAAGTGGCCCTATCGGCCTCCCCCACAAACATTCACCCTACCACCTGACCTGCCTCCTCGGGAACCTCCCAGAATACCCTGCTGACCATCGCCATGGCCGTGACCCCGATCTATACCTCCTGGTGGAGGTGGTGCTACTACCAACGGTCTAGCCTGGCCGGAATACTCCCTAGCCCAATTCTCCAGTGAGCCACAATCAAAATATCCTAAAGCTGAGCGACTCGTGATAACTCGTCTGCGGTAGGAAAAAAGCGGACCTAATCCCCTCGAGCTCTGCCCTGTGATGGAACTTCCCAAACGGGGTTGACTACCCTCAACTACTGGCAGGGCGGCCTGAATCGGCTGGCTGGACTGACCCTGCTGGTACCTATCCTGCTGAAATCGCTGGCGGGGCCTGTCATAACTATCATGGCCTCTAGAATGGGACCCACTAAAGCTACCCTAATGCTTGGGTCTCTTATCGCTACCCCCTTGGTCTTGGCGATGAATAATTTTGATCGTGCGGGCATGATCCACCACATCCAGAAAAGAGTGGCCCGCAAAAACTAGGTGTTCAGTCCCCAACCTCAGGTAAAGTCTCAATCCGCGCACAAAACATCGTACCTGCTCCTCCTCAGTGGGTAGAATCATAGTGGCATATCGGGAAAGCTGATGAAATTTAGCCTCATACTCTGCAATCGTCATGTGACCTTGCTCTAACTGAGTAAACTGATCCCGAAGTTAGTCCCGAACACTCCTATGGATGTATCGAGCCAAGTAAGCCTCTGAGAACTGGGCCCATGTCAATGGTGGTGACCCAGCTGGTCTGGACTGCAAATAAGAGCGCCACCACTATCTGGCTGCCCTTCTGAACTGGTGAGCAGTGAAGTCGGCACCTCTAGACTTCTCAAGACCCAAGGAATGAAGTTGCTCTTGACAGGTAGTCAAGAACTCCATGGCATCCTCGCTAGTGGCTCTAGAAAATATCAGAGGCGATAGCCTCTGAAATACCCCTAACATCTTTTGATCCTGTAATGACATCATACCCCCTAGGACTGCTGGCGGGGGTGCAACAACTAGTGGAGGCAGTTGAACCTCAGGTGTCAGCTGAACGGGCGAATCTCACGGTGCTGGTATGCCCGATACTGGGGTCGGGGCTTGAGGTACAACTCCAATAGCTGTGAGGAGCTGCACAATCGCTGCCTGTAGTGCTGGGGTCATAACTGGTGCAGTTGGAGGCTGTGCTGGTGGTGGTGGTCCCTCTGGCTGAGTAGGAATAAGAGCGTCCTGATGCTCCTCTACTAGCTCCGGCCCTATCTCCGGGTTGGGAGCTGGTGCTTCTCCCCTACCTATCCCACAAGGACGACCTCTAGGGATGCCAGGCCTTGGTTGGTGTGTTATCACGACCAGCGGTACCGCGCGTACGAACCATTCTTGCGAAAGACTGGAACACATTAGATTTCACAAAATCAATAAGACACAACACTGCACAAAATGATACAACATAGAGAATGTTCCTAATGACATTATGTATCCTCCCAAAGATAAGTTACGGACGAATCCGTACCCACCCTCTAGTAGGTAAGCCAATCCGTCAACCCGGAACTTTAAGTAATGGGTTTGAAGGCAGAAATTAAATAAGAGTATCGCATTATAAAAGTAAACAGAATGAATAAGCGAAAGTAAACCAAAATATGTTTTAAACAACTAAAGATCCCTCCCAGAACCTGGAAGTCACAAGTACAAAGCTGCTAAAAAATGAAATACGAGTACAAGTATCGAAAGTGGATCGAAAATATATATAACAACTGGCTAGTCTCAGAAGGAAAAAGACGGGCCATCCATGATGAAGGAGACAGGAATGATCCAAAAACGCCAAGTACTCACTCTAGTCTCCGAAGTTGACTGCAACAGGCTCGATCTATCCACGTCGATAGCTGGTGCTCGGTCTTGCATCATGAAAGTAGATGCAGAGTGTAGTATGAGTACCAAGACAATAGGTACCCAGTAGGCATCATAGGCCGACTGAGCAGAAAAGGTAAAAATAATATGAAACAGAGGAATAGCCTAAATAGGAGTCAACATAAGCATAAAAGGGGAAAATAATACTACCTATGAGAACTACAGCTAACTATACCCAACTGGGCCCCCATAAGCCCAGCGGGACACTCGTGCGCAAGTTAAATAAAAACCCGAACGAACCCCCATAAGCCCGCCGAGTACACAGAATAGCAACAACTACCAAGGCTAGGAACCAAGAATCTGAGATGTTAGAAGTTGAAGTACTATATCATTTCCAAACCCAAAATCTCTAAGAGTCAATCAATCTAGTGGTGACTTAGGGGTCAAGGCCGGGACTGGGACCCAAATGCTCACCCGAATATTCAAAGTGGCCAAGGCCGGAACTGGGTACCCGGATGCTTGCCATAATACATAAGTGCGATCGAGGCAGGGACTGGATACCCGGATGCTTGTCGTATTACATCGGTGCGGTCGAGGCCTGGACTGGTACCAGGATGCTCGCTGTAACACATCGATATGATCGAGGCCAGGACTAGATACCCGGATGCTCGTCATACTAGCAAGTCGACGGAGGCCGGGGCTGGATACCCCGGATGCTCCCCGATAATTCAGAATAGAGGTCGGTACTGAGTTCCCGGATGCTCACAGATATTTTATCCTATGGTGCCGAATATTCTCCTTTCCAACTAAACAATAATAGTATCGGGAATTTCCTTCCCAATGAGTCAACCAATATGCCGCCAAAACTAAAACCGGAGCCAAAGTCAATAATCGCGAAATTTAGTGTTGCCGATGCATCATGAAAGTCACGATTATACCGAGTTAGGGATGACTGTATTTTTAAGAGCAAGAGTAACGCCTAGTTAAGGCCAAACTGCCAGGAACTAGCCCGCTACACCATTCTACAAGGATCTAAGTCTACTGGAGCGATGCCGGGACATCTAAAGCAAGTTTATATCCGATACTAAGGCCAACATACCCCACTGTATCAACAACATGCTCATTCAACTCTTCTTATAATACTAACAAATAACAACAAGATACATATGCTTCTAAATATCCGAAAACCCGATAATATTCCTAAAGCATGATTTCTAACACCTAAGATATACAATCAAACTACCCAACCCAAATTCCAACTATTTTAACATGCTTTCACACATTCTAGCTCAATCTAAAGAAAGGTAAACCGTAGCCTACCTGTAGGCTAAACACGCGACTCCAAATCACTGTGTTAGAGCTTTTTCCTGCCGAACTACCTCAAAATGTTTCCAAGCTGTCAAAAATAGAACCACGATGTCAATACGGTCATTTAGATACTAATTTCATTCCGTAAATGACTAAATTAGTAATTTAAAATGCATTTTTACCTCGAACGAAGCTTCTTCTAGCGTTTCTGAGATTACCACGAGATGCCTCACGAAATTCTCTTGAATTTGGACCCTTGAATCACCAAAATCCGGTTTATATAGATCAAGAAACAATTACTCAAAGTTCTTCAAAAACTCAATCCGAAAATGGACACAGCTGCAATTAAAATCGCGATTTTTATCTGAATCGAATGCTCCAAATCAGTTTTCAATCTCTCCAATGCGTTCTCCACGAAAAACTCACAATTTTGCCTTTTGAATCACCCAATTTGGAGTTCTAATGCTCAAGTTATGGAGTTATAAAGTTGGAGAGAAACCCAAAATAATTGCACAATCTGCTGTAATTTTGCTGCAGATTTTCTGATTTTTGGAAAATCCAAAAATCTCCGATGTGTGCTCGGAATTCGTTCGGAATCCGATAAAAATAAATCAAATATGTTACCCCACTAAATTCAATGTTCTGGACTCAATGGAGCATTCAAAATTCCCATACAATATCATTTTAATAAAAAGTGGGTCGCACAACCAAGTGACATTTTCCACAACGGGCCTCGATATTAGGTCGGGAGCCTCAGAAAGCGAACGAAAGGTCGCTCCTGATCAAAATCGACATTCCGGAACTAATCGCGCTGTCAGAATTTTCATTCGAGTGTGTTTTTCAAGAATGTTGACCAAAGTCAACCATAGGCTAAGTTTCAAAGTCTAAAGCGTCAAATGGCCCCAAACTCGTATCGATTGCCTCGATAGTCATTCCAGCAGTGCTACCAGCCTTATTTGGTCATTCCGGAGCTGATGGAACCATCAGAATTTGATTTCGAGATTTTGTTGACCCAAAATTTGAAAAGTCGCAACTAAACCAACTTAGGTCTTCAAAATATCAAAACGGACTCGGGACCTCTAAAAATTCAACCAACACTTCTTCTTCATCATCAGTTTTTGAGATTTTAAATTTCTGAGTACATCCTATACTCAATTTCAAGGTTCTAACTAAGGTATATTTAAGTTTTTCCTTATCTGGAATCTCACTTCATTCTCATTCAATCTGATTTCTCCTAAAATTTGTATCGTTTGATTTCTTCTGTAAATCTTTAAAAAATCTTCTAAAATTGGTATCCTTTGCTTTCTTCTATAAATTTGAGACCTTCATGTCTACCATCTTTAGTGAGGTACATGCATTGAAGATTATTCGTTTATGCACCAATTCATTATACATAACATCTAAGATACATTCTATATTTGTGACCTTGATACATTATAATTTGATTCATAAAGTAGATGTATCAGGTGCTATATTTATGTATCAGGTTATAAATGCATCAAGATATAATGCATCTGATACATCTACTTTATGTATCAAATGAAAATGTATCAAGCTATAACCTTTCTGATACATATAAATGTATGTATCAGAAATTCATTTATCAGTCTTTACAGCTCCTGAAAACTTTACCTTATGTATCAAATTATAATGTATCAAGAATTACATCTCATGATACATCTGCATTTATGTATCAGATTCTACTACTTCAGATAATATTGTTTTTCTATTAGTTTCTCATTTATCAAGGATTAATGTTTCTGATACATCATGTTTATGTACCAGAATTATAAATAGTTGATATGCATTAACTATTCTACAGCTAAAGATGATATATCAGATACATAACTAATGTATCAGCAAAACTGAAAAAAAATTAAAATCGACTTTGGTTTGAATTGATGCTCTGTTTTTTGGCTTGAATCTTCATGTAGACAACCGTTGCTTTTTTAAACCAATTAATCTCATTAATTAGATCAGTAATTGATTTAAAAAACCAATCATACCTTATATTAAGATACTATCCATAAATAAATGATCTGCATTAACTATTCTACGGCTAAAATAATGTAGTTGAATTTAGGAGGAATTGCATAAGAGTATACTTATTTTTTCATCTGTGTAATCGTTATTTTAAGTTTTTATTTTGTGTAGCTTATGAAACAATGGAGTTCATATGTTTTTTTTAAGATTGCTAGTCCTGACAATTATTTGATGCATTTTTACATTGCATAAACAGCCCAAAAAAAGCTACATTTAGTACATTACTCTAGTCTTTAATTAGCCGACCTGGCTAAAAGTATTAACATTCCTTGGTGGTAATAAGCATTTAATTAGGGGATAATTAGTGTGATTACTCAATGTAAGATGGACTCTCTTTTCTTGACATAGAAAAAGAGGAGATAACCTTTCGTTTTCTTAATATGAAATTGAAGATCGAGAAAAGTGAGTTATAAGGGCTATTTCAATTTTTTTTTTCTTTTTTTGGTATATGAATTGAAGCTTGAAGATGAAGAAAGTGAGGTTCTTTTTGTAGGTATGAAATTATTAAAGATTAAATTTCATTAGAATTCACTTTTTCTAGGTGTAAAATTAAAGCTTGAATCATCCGTATATCTACGTGTATCATTGTGTATAACAACCTAGATACAATATGATATATATATATATATATATATAATGTATAATAATGTATAAGAGTGTATATATAATGTCTATGTGATATATAATAATATTGCATAAAAGTATATGAGCACCACATATAGAGATATAGAGATAATTTAAAAAAATCCCAACCATGAGTTTGTTGTATTCCACTTAATTCTACTATATTAGAAGAGTCAGTTATTCACGGTATTAACATGGCTACTTCATGTCATTTAATTTATTTGTAAGGGTAGTTTTGTCCCGTAAATTTAGAATTGAAAGCCACTACATTAACCTGATTATTGTCCCGTTCAAAGTGCTAATTATTATCAACCAAGTAAAATGGTTGTCCACTTAAAATGGTGGATAGTCCATTTACTTTTTAAGTGGATAAATTGCCACTAATATTTTCCTCCACTTGTAAATATGGCTATAAATATAGCCTTAAACTTCAATGTAAAAATACACAAAACATATAAAAGAAGAGAATTACTATTACTCTCTCTATATTACTACTCTCTCTATTAATACTTTCTATATTACTCTCTTGTTCTTCTTCCTTTACAAAATTATCAAGTAAGTTAATTTATAACACGTTATCAGCACGAAGCTCTAATTTTTCAGAAAATTAACTTCTATATCAGGTATATCTACTAAAGAAATTTAATTTTTAAGTTATCTTTGTTACTTTCAAATTAATTTTCATCATGTCAAACTTGTCAAAATTGGAATTTGTGGCACTTCATATTTCTGGTAAAAATTATTTGTCATGGGTACTTGATGCTGAAATTCACCTTACCGCTAAGGGTTTTGGTGATGCTATAATTGAAGGAAATACAGCATCAAGTCAGGATAAAGCAAAGGCTATGATTTTCCTTCGTCATCATCTAGATGAAAGCCTAAAAATGGAATACTTGACAGTGAAAGATCCACTTGAATTGTGGAAAGACTTAAAAGGGAGGTATGACCACCTCAGGGCAACGGTTTTGCCAAGGGCTCGTTATGAGTGGATGCACTTACGGTTTCAAGATTTTAAAACCGTAATTGAGTATAATTCTGCTGTATTTAGAATAACTTCCCAATTAAAATTATGTGGGGAAAATATAAATGATGAGGACATGTTAGAAAAGACACTAACTACTTTTCATGCCTCTAATGTAATATTACAGCAGCAATACCGTGAAAAGAGTTTTAAAAAATACTCTGAATTGATATCATGCCTTCTGGTGGCTGAACAACATAATGCCCTTTTAATGAAAAATCATGAAGCCCGTCCCACTGGAACTGCTCCGTTACCGGAGGCAAATATGGTAAAAGCACATGGCCAGTCTGAAAGAAGACATAATAAATATCAAGGTCACAATAATGTGCGTGGGCGTGGCAATGGCAGAGGACGATATAATAATCGTCGTGGTGGTGGTCAACATAAAAGGGAGAACAATATCAGTTCTCAAAATGGCCCTTCAAAAAGTAACTGTCATCGTTGTGGCATGAAAGGCCACTGGAAAAATGAATGTCGGACGCCTGAGCATTTTGTAAGACTTTATCAAAATTCTTTTAAAAGAAAGGCAAATAGAGGTGGTGCCTCTTCTTCTAATGCTCGGATAGAGTCACACTTGGCGTTCGAAAATAATGTTGAGGCAAGGCCTTTGAATAATGATAATATTGAAACAAATCTGACCTTAAGGGATGATGATTTTAATGACCTCAATGATATTACTCATTTGGAGGTTGAAGATTTTTTTAAGGATCTTAATTGATGTTTAATTTCATGTTTTTCAATATGTTATCATGTACTTCGAATTATTGTGTTTTTACGTTTATGTATTTGAAGAAAAAAAATAATAATCAAGGTCACATTTTTATGATAATTGTATATTGTTTATTAAATTGTGCTATTTTACAATGTTATAATTAATTACTATTAGTGTGCTATTATTTAATCTTAATATCATATTGTTACTAAAAATAATATTCGCCTTATTTAATGTCATTATACTAACTGTTTATTCTTGTTAATGTTTTAGACATTAATAATATATAATGATTGTATTATTTTTGTCAATAAACAAATTATCTATACATGATGAATATTATATTAATGTTTTATAATATATTTATTTTTAATACTTGTGTATAATATTTATTTAAGGTTAATAAGTATATAATTCCATAAACTAAATTATTGTAACATTCATCATAATTGAATCATATAATTTTTTTAAATTCTAAATTACCATAATTTAACTTTTAAAAAAAATGGACTTATGTTTTTCTAGCAAAATTGTTATTTATTTTATTTCTTACAATGCATTTTTATTTTATGAAGATAAATAAATTTATCAGTCTTCAATTGGATTCAAGATGAATAATGGAGATATGTGCATTTTGGATAGTGCCACAACTCATACGATATTAAAAGAAAAGAAATATTTTTGTCATTTGATTATGAAAAAAGCCTATGTCAATACAATATCTGGTAGTACAAAATTAATTGAAGGCTCTGGAAAAGCAGCCTTATTACTATCTGGAGGAACGATATTGGTAATTGATAATGCATTATATTGTAGTAAGTCTCAAAGAAACTTGTTAAGTTTCAAGGTTATTCGCCAAAATGGCTATCATATTGAGACTGCAAATGAAGGAAATGTTGAATACCTTTATATTACTACAATAAATATGGAGAAGAAAATTGTGCACGAAAAATTATCTGCACTTTCTTCTGGATTGTACCATACAAATATTGGTACTGTTGAATCACATGCCATTGTAAACAAAAGGTTTACTGATTCTAATGATTTTATCATTTGGCATGACCGGTTGGGCCATCCCGGTTATAATATGATGCGCAGAATTATTAAGAATTCACATGGACACACTTTGAAGAATCAGAAAATTCTTCAATCTAAGGAATTCTCTTGTGTTGCTTGTTCCCAAGGAAAACTGATTATCAAACCATCAGCAACTAAGGTTGGGATTGAATCCCCTGCGTTTCTGGAACGTATACAGGGTGATATATGTGGGCCAATTCACCCTTCATGTGGACCATTTAAATATTATATGGTCTTGATAGATGCATCTACAAGATGGTCACATGTGTGCTTATTATCAACTCGCAACATGGCTTTTGCGAGATTGTTAGCTCAAATTATAAGGTTAAGAGCACAATTTCCAGATTATGCAATAAAGACAATTCGTCTTGATAATGCTGGTGAATTCACATCTCAATCATTTAATGATTATTGTATGTCGATTGGAATAAAAGTTGAGCATCCGGTCGCTCATGTACATACTCAAAATGGTCTAGCAGAATCATTGATTAAACGCCTCCAATGGATAGCTAGACCATTGCTAATGAGGACAAAACTTCCTATTTCAGTATGGGGGCATGCTATTTTGCATGCAGCAGCACTTGTGCGCGTAAGGCCAACAAATTATCATGAATTTTCCCCATTACAGTTGGCATTTGGAAGGGAGCCAAATATATCCCATCTTAGAATATTTGGATGTGCGGTATATGTCCCAATTGCTCCACCGCACCGCACAAAGATGGGTCCCCAAAGAAGGTTGGGAATATATGTTGGGTATGAATCTCCTTCTATTATAAAATATCTGGAACCTATGACTGGAGATTTATTTATGGCAAGATTCGCTGATTGTCATTTTGATGAATCAGTATACCCAACATTAGGGGGAGAACATAAGCAGTTGAAAAATGAGATAGATTGGAATTCATTGTCACTATCTCATTTAGATCCTCGAACAAATCAATGTGAGCAAGAAATTCAAAAGATGATTTATTTGCAGAATATTGCAAATCAACTGCCGGATGCATTTACTAACCTTCCACGGGTTACTAAATCGCATATCCCAGCTGCTAATGCTCAAGTTCGAGTTGATGTCCTGGTAGGACAACTTATTCAGGCAAATGAGTCTAGACCACGCTTAAAACGTGGAAGACCATTTGGTTCCAAAGATAAAAATCCTCGAAAAAGGAAAGGAATAAATTATCAAGATGATCATAATTTGGAGGCGAGTGCTCAAGAAGAGCTTAGAGACACAACAAATGGTGATACCACTGAGGAGGTCCAAGTACCTGAAAATAATGAGAATGAAGAAATCTCAATAAGTTATGTCTCGACAGGAAAACGGTGGAACCGAAATGATATTGTGGTCGATAATATTTTTGCTTATAATGTTGCCATTGAAATAATGCAACAAGATAAGGATCTTGAACCAAAATCTGTCGATGAATGCAGACAGAGAAATGATTGGCCAAGATGGAAAGATGCAATTCAAGCAGAGTTAACTTCACTTGAAAAACGTGAAGTTTTCGGATCAATAGTTCGAACACCTGAAGGTGTCAAGCCAGTAGGGCACAAATGGGTTTTTGTGCGTAAACGAAATGAAAAGGGTGAAGTCGTAAGATATAAAGCACGACTTGTAGCCCAAGGTTTTTCGCAAAGACCTGGCATTGACTATATGGAAACATATTCTCCTGTGGTGGATGCAATTACTTTCAGGTATCTAATGAATTTGGCAGTTCATGAAAAGCTTGAAATGCACTTAATGGATGTGGTCACTGCCTATTTATATGGCTCATTGGACCACGACATTTTTATGAAAATTCCCGAAGGGTTCAAAGTGCCTGAAGCATACAAGGATTCTCGAGAAAATTGTTCAATAAAGCTTCAGAAATCCTTGTACGGGTTGAAACAATCAGGGCGAATGTGGTACAATCGTCTTAGCGAATATTTGCTAAAAGAAGGATATAAAAATGATCCAATTTGCCCTTGTGTCTTTATGAGAAGGTCTAAATCTGAATTTGTCATAATAGCAGTATATGTTGATGATTTGAATATTATTGGAACTCCGGAAGAACTTTCAAAGGCAGTAAAATGCCTGAAAAAGGAGTTTGAAATGAAAGACTTTGGAAAGACAAAATTTTGTCTTGGTCTACAAATTGAACATTTTATAAATGGGATATTTGTCCATCAGTCAACATATACTGAAAATATTTTAAAGAGATTTTATATGGATAAAGCACACCAATTGAGTACTCCAATGGTTGTGAGATCTCTTGATATTAATACAGATCCGTTTCGGCCTTATGAAAATGATGAAGAACTTATTGGTGCTGAAATACCATACCTTAGTGCAATTGGTGCATTAATGTATCTTGCCAACAATTCTAGACCAGATATAGCTTTCTCAGTAAACTTGTTAGCAAGATTTAGTTCTTCACCAACACGCAGACACTGGAATGAAATTAAGCATATATTCAGATACCTTCGAGGTACCATTGATATGGGATTGTTTTACTCAAATGATTTCATGTCACAATTGATCGGTTATGCAGATGCGGGATATTTATCTGATCCCCATAAAGGTCGATCGCAAACAAGCTATTTATTTACATGTGGTGGTACAGCTATATCATGGCGTTCAACAAAGCAAACTATGGTTGCCACTTCCTCAAATCATGCAGAGATAATAGCCATTCATGAAGCAAGTCGAGAATGTGTTTGGTTAAGATCAATAACTGAACACATTCAAGAAACATGTGGTCTTTCTTTGACAAAAGACGCTCCAACAATATTGTATGAAGACAATGCTGCATGTATAGCTCAACTGAATGGAGGATACATCAAAGGAGACAGAACAAAATATATTTCACCAAAATTCTTTTTCACTCATGATCTTCAAAAGAAGGGTGAAATAGATGTCCAACAAATTCGTTCAAGTGACAATTTGGCGGATATGTTCACCAAAGCATTGCCAACTTCAACCTTTGAGAAAATGAGATACAAAATTGAAATGCGTCGTCTTCGAGATATTAAGTGATATTTTCATCAGGGGGAGCAAAATACGTGCTGTACTCTTTTTCCCTTAGTCAAGGTTTTGTCCCACTGGGTTTTCCTGATAAGGTTTTTAATGAGGCAGCACTCAAGGCGTATTATCAGATATGTGTACTCTTTTTCCTTCATTAGGCTTTTTCCCACTGGGTTTTTCCTAATAAGGTTTTAACGAGGCACATTTCTCGTGGACATCCAAGGGGGAGTATTATCAACCAAGTAAAATGGTTGTCCACTTAAAATGGTGGATAGTCCATTTACTTTTTAAGTGGTAAATTGTCACTAATATTTTCCTCCACTTGTAAATATGGCTATAAATATAGCCTTAAACTTCAATGTAAAAATACACAAAACATATAAAAGAAGAGAATTACTATTACTCTCTCTATATTACTACTCTCTCTATTAATACTTTCTATATTACTCTCTTGTTCTTCTTCCTTTACAAAATTGTCAAGTAAGTTAATTTATAACACTAATCATGTATTCAATGAAACATTTGTAATTATTCCCTCTGTTCACATTCAGCCTTGACATATTCATTAAAAAAAATTGATATAATTATTTTATCATACTATTCCTAATAATTGATGTTTAGTATTAAATCTTAGAAAATAATTTGAAAAATAAGTAATTAATGTTAAAGGTAAAACATTTTCTTTTCTTGTACTTATTTCATTGCCCTTTTTCCTCTCTAGCAGTTCTTTCATTCATCTGTCGGTATGATTTTCTCGCTTTCTCAATGTATTTTTTTTACGGAAAAGGGCCAAAATTATCCCTGAACTTTGAAAAATAGTTTATTTATGCCCTTCGTTCTACTTTAGGGCCAATTATACCCCTACCGTTATACTTTGGGCCAAATATGCCCTTGAGATTAAATCTGTGTTTATCTATTTTTTAAAATCAATTTTTTTTATTTTATTTTAAATTTGTTTTTAAAATCTGTTTTTTATATGTTTTTTAAATCCATTTTTAAATCTATTTTTAAATCTGCTTTTAAAATTATTTTTTAAAAAAATCTGTGAATGCAAATTTATTTTAAAAACAAATTTAAAATAAAATAAAATAAACATATTTTAAAAAATACATTAAAAAGCAGATTTAAAATTTTTTATTTTAAATTTGTTTTTAAAATCTGTTTTATATGTTTTTTAAACCCATTTTTAATCTATTTTTAAATCTGCTTTTTAAATAATTTTTTTTAAAATTTGTGAATGCAAATTTATTTTAAAAACAAATTTAAAATAAAATAAAATAAACATATTGTAAAAAATACATTAAAAAACAGATTTTAAAAAAATAAATTAAAAAGCAGATTTAAAAATAGATAAAAAAACGAAATAGATTTTTTTAAAAAAAATATGTTAAAATATGGTTTTAAAAACAGATTTAAAAAAAATTAAAAAAAACATATTTAAAAGGGGAAATAAGTTGACCACTGAGAAACTGACACGTGGCATTCTGTTATACTCAAGGGCATATTTGGCCCAAAGTATAACGGTAGGGATATAATTGGCCCTAAAATAAAACGAAGGGCATAAATAAACTATTTTTCAAAGTTCAAGGGTAATTTTGGCCCTTTTCTTTTTTTTATCACTCGATTTCTTTTTGTCAATTATAACTTGCAATTAAATATCAGAAAACAGCTACAAACCAACAAATCTATGTAAATGACAGAAGTTAGGTCCTGATTACATTGCAATTATATATCTCATCACACATTCCCTGCTCCTTTCATGTCAAGGAAGAAGTCTTAACTCAAAAATGCATATAGATAAATATTAGGTCCGTCCACGCACGGACATTATCCATCTAGTACAGAGATAAAAAGAAGACAGCAGCTTTATTAGGGAACACATAGGTTTGGTCAATTTGATGGTTAGTAAGTTGAAACTTTAATCCATAGGCCATTTGGTGCTTCAACTCTGGGAAATTTCATCAGTTTATTTCCTCCCACCTCTTCCCATCTGTGCACCATAACATTAATAGTGTTATAATTCAAATAAGAATTTCAAATTTTTATAATATACTTGTGAAGCATGTATGTATACATTGTATATTACCTGTATCTCGTTACGAAGTAATGAAAAAATGTAGAAATTTCTGCGATACCTAGTTCCTTTCCAGGACAAAGTCTGGTACCTCCCCCAAACATCAAGAACGAACTTTGGTACTCCAAGCTCTTTTCCTATCGTATATAATGTAGTGCTCAATATTATTTATGTATAAACTACTTTTCCTACATAGTATATATGTTTATTGTGTGCGGAAACGTATAAAATAATTTAAAATTATGATTAAGGACGAATGAATTGCCTCCGTAATTATAATTAAGAACTAATTATTACTAACCAGCCATCTCCATGGGTTAAAGGAATACGGATCGGGATAAATAAGTGGATCATAATTAAGCTCTCTTGTATACACATATATCCTCCATCCTTTGGGAATCATGTATCCTGCAAAACAAGGAAATGAAGGCTTAATTAAAAAACTTATTCATGAACTATGCCAAACAAATTTGTCCTTACTGGATGGGTTGGGTTATGACTCGATTTTTAGCTCATTTCAGCCAATCCACTTCAACCAAGTAACATTTAAGTGGGTCAATGACTCACTCACTTATTTACTCAATCATTTTAACATTCTTAATTTGAGCTCAACCCACCCATTTGACATCACTTAAACAATTATCAAGATAACAATATAATTAGAATTTTTAATTGTATCATTTAAGTTTATATTCTAGTGGTCATAAGAGGTTATTTTCCTTGGAAATTTGTCTGAGATTGATAGACTTACCATTTAATTCCATATCCTGTGTGGTTTTCCTAAGCACGCCATTTACAATTGTTGCTAACCTGGAGGTCTCAAATATCACCTGCACCACCAAAAAAATAAAAAAAAATTAATAGATTTCAATTTGCTAACATGCATTAATTTCACAAACAATTTTATGTAAAATGTGATACTTACGGCCCTTGTAAATCTCATAGCCTTATAATCATTGTAATCAATAGGATCCTCCGGACTTAATTTCTTTTCTCTGATTGCCAAATGTTCTTTCTACAAAATTGCAACAACAATAACGTATTCAGTGGAGTTCCACACAACGGGGTCTGAGAGGATAGAATTTACGCAGACTAACTTACATTTTACCTCAGAGGTAAGGTAGAGAGGTTGTTTCTGATAAATCAATTTAAATAAGATGATTAATTAACCAAGCAATGTCTATTAATTATTAAATACTTACTCTAAGTTGTTCCAGAGCTGTTGGATGATCATGAAGATACTTGACTGCCATCATAGAAGTAGTGGAGACAGTTTCAAATCCAGAGTACAATATTGTTATTATTTGATCAATTATCTCTTCATCTGTTAATTTGTATCTATTTTTTGATTCTTCATTCATCATGAAACCAAGCATGTCTTGTTGAATTTCCTTGCTAGCTCTTCTATCTTCTATTATTTTCCTTAGTAATTTGACAATGTTTTTCCGCGCCTGGAGGGACATATTCATATTGTAATTAAAATTTGTTACATATATTATCAGTGTATATAAATTAAATAGCGTCCATTATTTACCTGGAATCCACGATGATAGTTTGTGGTGGGAAAGTTGATAGGCAAAGAAATAGTCCCCAGTACAAGATTGAAGAATTCAGCCTTTAATTCTTGAGCTATTATTGTGCAAGATGCAAACCCACCAATTTGTTTCAATGATGAGAAAAATGCCATCTGCAAGAGAACAATTTGTTAACACTTTATAAGATTTAGGGTGTTTTTGGTACGAAAGAAATGACTTTTTATATAATTTGGTAAGAAAGAGAAAATATAATCTCAAAAGTGTTTATATAAAATAGAGAGCAAACCACCCTGCTGAAGTGGGGCATACGAGTGATTGGGTATTTTGGAAGATGGAGAGGAATAAATGTCTATTATGGAACTTGTTTTTCCATTTTCATCAGGAAAGTCAGTTTTTTTTTTTAAGAAACTTATTTTGCTAAAAAAAATACGTTATTATTAGATTTGTGAGCTCACCTCTTTGGTCTTTTGTTGAATATCAACGACATTGTAATTATCCCAATTGCTCAAATGGGATCTCATGAATTCATCAATTTTGGGCAAAACATGGTCTTTGATCATTGTGGGGCTAATTAGAGATAAAAGTGCTCCTCTCAGGTGCTTGTGAGCAGCACCATGAACAGCTGCAATATTGCATTTTCCTAAAATGTCTAACATGGACTGTGGGTAGCCTGGGATTAGTCCCTTTGCTTCATTATTCAAAATATATCCATTTAACTCTGCATCCATTGAAACAATAGTAGGGCTACCAAGTATTTGGGATTTGAAGAAATTTCCATACCTATTACAAGAAAAGAAAAAAAAAACATCACTAATTAAGTAAGAATTTCAATATTAGAAATAGGAAAAACACTAGTAAATACACAGAGAGTTTGAATTAAAGTTATTGAATTTAACTGAACCAGTAATCAATGTTATACATTTGGCACTGCATGAACACCATGAGAAAAAATGTGAAAGATATGATGAATTCATCACAATATGCTTACAAATTTGTGTCACAATTTACTTACAAACTTGTGACGGAAATGATGAGTACGTTGTTATAATCTAGCACAAATTTATAATGAAAATAAGAATTTCGTAATAAAATTGTGGCTGACGTATTGATCTTGTCACAAATTTGGATAGAGTTGTGATTCCATCACATTATTTTTAACAAGACAAACTTTAATTAAAAATAATTTAATTTTGTAACGGAATATTCTATCGCACTAATTAGCAACAGAATTGTGATGGATCTTTCCGTCACAAATTTGACAAAACAAATCTCACGTCGAAAAACAATGAAACTTGTAGTGTAAGTGGTTATTGGTTAGTATAAAAAGGTGAAAGGACAACCTTTTGGAGCTATGATTTTATAATTAAATTTTTAATGATTTAATTATTATTTAATACGAAATAATTGATAAATAAGTATTTATTATTAATAAACTATTAAATATTTTTGGAAAAATTATTATTTATATGTTTTTAAAAAATAAAATTTTGTGACAAATTTATCTATTCATGGCGAGTAATTTTAAATATAATCTATTTCTAAAAGAAGGTTCAAAAATACACATTTCAATTAATTGAACGTTATATATTGAGTCATTTACTCGGATTAATATTCTCTTATCATTTTTTAAAACTCAAAACAAAACAATATTGTTCTTCTTTTGTTTTGAGATTAGTTTTAATTTACTGTTTGTTTTTTCTTTTTTTCTTTCTTTTGCTTGCTCTGCTTTTGTTTTGAAGTTAGTTTTCATTTACTGTTTTTTTCTTCTTTTTCTTTTTTTGCCTGCTCTTCTTTTGTTTTGAGGTTAGTTTTTTATTTTTTTTATTTTTTTGCCATTATTTTGCTTTTCACAATAACTTTCTTTGTCGTACTTCTGCTACATCATTAAACTGAAGTTTTTTTGTTTCTTTTACTTCCTCCTAAATCTTATTTATAGATTTTCTTTATTTATTTATTTATTTATTTTTGTAATGAGATTTTATCTACATATATTTGTAATCATATCAAATTTTTTGGTCAATTCACAAACAACGAATGTGATTTTCGTTAGTTTATATGACACTGTTGAGTTTCATAATATTTTTCTTTATTTTTAAATTGTTGGATTGTATTTGACCAAATCGAGTGCGTAAGTTTAATTAGGCATTTATCATATCATCATTCATAAATATATTTTAAAAATATTTTTTAAAGACCCCCCAAAAAATGTAAGAAGTAAAATAGAAAAAGGGGGGAAAAAAGACCGGAAGAAAGATTAAAATGGTTATATGAGTTTTTATTTACTGTTTTTTTTTCTTTTCTTCATTTGTATGGATAATTTATATGAGTGAATTGCAATTCAATCTATTTTAGCTCAATCTTTTATCAATCCCCTCAAATTTGATTAAATTTATCCATTTGCCACTCCAACTGAAGAACAAGAATCTATCACAAATCTGTGACAAAATTAAATTTGTGATAAAATTGTTATAGATTCTTTTTTTTTTCTTGTAGTGAAAGCATCACCAAAAACTCTAGTCTTAATACTAGTGAATAAAACATTTAATGGAGGAGTCAGAAACTTTAAAAGAAATTTTGAAAAACATGTTAAAGTCTACAAAAAAAGATTAGACATATACATAAAAAAAAATATTCTCTATGTTATCATAGAAAATTCAATTAATCCCCCTTCATTCATTGCAACTCAACTCTTGAAGAAATGTGAAAGAGTGGAAAAAAATATGTTACCTGATTCTTTGATTTTTCATGAAGCTTGGACCTTGTTTTAGAAATTGTCTAGTCTCACCAAAAATTGGCCAACCCATAATTCCAGGAGGCAAACTTTTCTTGTTGTACAAAATGTCAATCCATCTAAATAAAGCAATACTCAACATGCACAATCCAAAAATCACAATAAAAACAATTAAGAAGAAGGCCATTGATGCTCCTAATAATTAAGAAATTCAAAACCACCTTACACACAAAGGCTAATTGATAGTCTAGACTGTTTCTGATTCTAACTTTTTAAGTCACAATAACTTGCTAAGCATGTGATAAGCTTATATTGACTCACAACTAATATATTAAATTCTATTTATAGAAAAAATAAAATTATAATAAATGCATTGAATTCTCATTATACATTTATAAATAAGTCTCAAATCAAATAAATTTGTAATCTTATAAGATTGCATGCAGTTTGATAAGTTTGCACAAAAGATTTGATTTTTCTATAAATAGAACAAATTAATTTTCATTTTTACAAAAATAGAATTAATAATAAATACATTGTATTATGGACACTCATTAGTCATTATACAGTCTTCTATAGGGTATGTGCAAAAATCAAATCGACCAATAAACCAAACTGGAAAAAAAAATGTTATTAGTTATTGTTATTGGGTTATTGGATTAATGTGTTTTTAATGGTTTTATAAAAAAAATTATCGGGTTATTGGTTCGATATTGATTTTTACCCAATAACCCAATAAGACAATAGTAATTTACTACTTTACCCCTAACTATATACTCCCTGTATTCCATATTAACTGGATTTCTAGAGTTTTTTTCATTATTCAAAATAGTTGAATTGTTTAAAGTTCAAGAGAAATGTTTAAAACTTTTTCCATGTTTACCTTTTCCATTAATAAAGTTTTGTAATTTTCTAGGAGTTAAACTACATTACTTACAAAGTTATACTCCAATAAAGGACTATTTGTATTTATGATAGTCGGGGATGGTTATAACAATGTATGATTCTCGTGAATAGTTGAAAGAATTCAAGTCATAAGAGACAATCCCCCAAAAGAGCACAATAACAAGAGATTCATGCAGGAAATTGAAAGAACACACCAATGTATAATCTCGAAGGAATATTTAAAAAATAATACAACGATAGGTGTCCTCACCGATGGTTGAGAGGACACGAAACGTATTGGTGCAAATAAGCAAAAGACACTCCCCAACTGAAGATGTCAACTAGCACTGGACTTAAGTGACGTCACTCTGACTTTGTCTAAATCTTTAAATTATTTTATATATCATATCTACAAGAACTACGCATACCTGATTCTCATCTCGATGAGATACGTAGGCTGCTCTTCTTGGATTCAGTATTTCCTTTTTCAATAAAAAAAATTAAAAAAATAGAAAATAAATAAAATAATAAATTGTGTACATATTTTAAGAGTCACATCTTCTTAATTGGGACGAGTACAGTTAGGAGCATGCAAAATATTTGGTATGATGAAAATGATTGGCTTTGTGGTAAACCATAGCTTCTGTTGATATCTTTCATTTGTACTTTTGTGATGCTTGAAAATTCTCTTGCGGGCATTCAAGGTAAGAATAAAAACCAACCTCATGGCTTCATGTGCATTGTGTGGTGAGTTTTAGATTACAATTCAATTGCATCGCACTGTTGATCTATAACTTGGCATGATATGTTTGTTGAGGCAAAATCTTGAGTTATGTTTGGTTTGAGAAAGGATTCTAGGCCTTTTTGACCCGATTGTGCCTTTCAAAGCCTTCCAAATAATATTAATATTTAGTTTTCCCACTTTGAGCCTAAAGCCTTTTCTTTGGATAACCACATCTTAGCCTTTTCCCTTCTGAGTGCTTACATGCACTATCCCTCTCTTGACCCAACCTCTTTGAGCACACCAAAGACGTGCAAATTATAGAAGAAGATCCAATTTTGAAATTGTCAAAGGCAAAATACGTAAAGTCTCCAAAGTCAAGAAAGCAAAGACGACTTTTTCAAAAAAAACACTCCTACAAGGTCGATGTAAGATAAAAAAGGAAACTATTCCAACAAAAAATGAGAAACCTCAAAAAGAAGAAGCGAAAAGAGAAAAGCTCTAACAAATAAGGACTCGAAGAAGTCAAGACAAAAGAAAGAGGTGAAAAGAGGAAAAACTCTATCAAATAAGGATTCGAAGAAGTCGATACAAAAGAAAGAGGATCAGACATCAAAGGCGTATCAATCATCAAAAGCACATATTCAGTGTGACACTTAAGGAGGAATTACGTCACTTTTATCATAAATAAATATGCTACCTGCTCCCAAACCCACATTGCAACCCAATGACAAGCCCTACATGATCTCATTCCAAATATTCTCATATTAGTAGAGACTTACATGCAGGCCAAGCATATGGTATCACAGTTATGCATTGAACATTCTTGAGAGTGTGTGTCACGCCCCGAGAGGGTACCCTAGACGTGGCTGGCACTCGAAAACTATTTCTGGCCTTCAAGCAAACCACTTGATCTAATCACACTTTCATTCAGTTACACTCTATTAGCGGAAGACTCAAATCATAAGAATACTATTCATAATAACGCCAAAGGCCAACCACATCTCCATTCAACAACTAAAAAAAAAACTAGTCACAACGAAACAATTCAGCATCATTCACACTCTAGTCTATGAAGCCTCTATCAACAATATAAGAGGTGCCAATGACATATTTATAGCTACCACAAATCAAAATAAAGGAAAACTAACTCAAAGCTGAAAAGATAACTGCGGTATCCTCCGAAAACAAGGAGGACTCACCAACTAGCTGGAAGTGAATAGATCTTCAACGATGCGCATGTTGATGATCTCTAGTACCTGTCTCTGCATCATGAAATGATGCAGGCCAAATGGCGTCAGTACGTGGAATGTACGAGTATGTAAAATGGTCGAATGAAACATACATCAAGGTGGGATCAAATAAACTCAGAATCTTAACTTAGAAGAAGGTACAACTCAATCAAGATGTTCTGAGTCTAAACAAAATATAATTTAGACAGGACCAATCACATACAATCCAGCCCAATCCATCCCAATCCGACTCAGAGTATTATCAAGACCTGTATGGAGTTTATCTTATCCGACAACCATCACTTAGGAAATAAATGATAAAGTTAGCTTTTTCTATATTATTAGAATATATCAAAGTGGAAGTATTATATGAATATACTAATAGGAATATAACTTTTTCTTAAATATAATTTAATTTCATGATGCTAATGGAATTCCATTGAGGCATCAACTCACAAAAATTGGATTCATGCTAACTAAAAGGTTAATCAAATATTGTCCCCATCTTATTTCTAGCAATTTGGATCTGTGAATGTGTTAAAGTAATGAAAACATCCTAACCAATATTTTAGTATTCTTTCTATGTTCCATCATTTGGTAATTGAATTAAACTGTAACGTACCAACGGATTTCAAGTTACTGTAAGTTAATTATCTATTGTTAATATAACAAAAATATGTTTAACAACTCATATCAATCAACTCTTAGACATAACAAAATATGTATAACAACTCATATCAATCAACTCTTACACATAACAAAATATGTATAACAATTCATATCAATCAACTCTTAGACATAACAAAATATGTATAACAACTCATATCAATCATGAAACATTTATCAATTTCTCAACTTATCAATATCAACATAACAAAATCAAGTTAATAGATGTATGAACTCATTAGGACATAAATCTATCAAAAAAATCCAATTCTTATGAAAATTCAATCTCAAAGAAGATGTAGGGCACATGGTGAATTTAATCCATGTTTTTAGTAGCCTTACATACCTTAGTGTAGATTTTGAAGAAACCTTGATGTTAGGTCTTCAAAGGGAAACTTGAAACCTTGAGTTTGAGAGGATTTTATTGGAGATAATTTGAGAGAGAAGGGGATGAAGATTTGGGTTGTTTGGAGAGGAAAAAGACTGAAATTATGATCCAAAATGCGTCCAGTTATGTATATAGATATTAGGTAATTTTACCAAAATATCCCTACAAAATCTGGAAAATCGGCCAAAATTCATTGCAGGTCTTCTCTGTTCGATCAAGCATAACCTTTGACTCCGAACTTGGAAAAATACAATCTTGGTGGAGTTGGGAAGAAGACTCAAAGACCTTTAATTTGATAGGTTATGGGATACCCAGTTCGTTATATTTTAGGAGATATGGTCATTTGAAGTTGACCCTTATACTAACTCATTCGGAAACTTAGTCGAAATAAATTCTTTGGACTTGGCTTGATTTTTTTGGGATCCCTTATGACCCTAAATCACATCTAATATATTTTAAATACTTATGAATCAATCATATATCATATATACAATTTGAAGCCTTCGAGTTCGATCTTATACGTATATGAAGAATGGTCCGAATCTTAGTGGGGAAAAAAATTGGGGTGTTATAGTGTGAGTGCACTTTGAAAAATGTCCTCAAATCAAACACTTTAAATATATGTGAAATAGGACTTTCTTTATTGTGAATGAAATTGAAACATGAGGATTGGTATAATTCTAAACCTTTGTTTGAAGAAAGATGAAAAAATCTTATTGACACTTAAGTATATTTGAGGTACTACTTGAAGCTATAGGAATTACCTTGAAGTCAATCTCAGTTATAAGAAAGGAAATGAGAAATATTTTTGTGCAATCCTAACTGTTGGCACCAATGGTAGTCAAAATTTTACTATCTCTTTACATTCTCTAAAAAAATTGCATTTGTCCTTTAAAATTGGATGGTTTGCTAAATAATGTGACATTAGGCTAATTCTATCGGTGTGAGATGCCTATTTTACTTCATTAGATCATCCATATCAAAAGGGTGGCATATCTCGTGTTTGTAAGCTGAAAACATTGCAAGGAAAATATTTTTCTATTTCATTATGCTCATATTACACATGTGTCTATTGATGGTCTTATCTCAGATTTTGTAGTATTCATCACCAACAGGATATGTAGGCGCCACAATGGCTCGGTCATGTTCCCCATCAAATTTTCATTTCTCCCTTACAATGAAAACTGGGACAGAATTTTTGAGAAGATCTCAAAAATTCACAAGAAGATACTATCTCCAGCAAGTCAAGATTGGAGATCATGTTAATATATGCAATTGGAACAGAATTTTTGAGAAGATCTCAAAAATTTCACAAGATTATCAAAATCCTTTTTCAGCAGCTTGACACTTTTCAAGAGATCTAACTGGGATAAAATTTTTGAGGAAGATCTCAAAAATTTCGTCAAGAATTGTCAGAAGTTCGAAGTCAACTTCAAGTGATCTCCAACATTGCTAGAATGGAGCGAACATAAATTCAAGATGCGAGCCACAGAGGCCTCGTATAAATTTTTATCAAAGACATGAGTCCCAACGAACACAAATTATTCAAAACAAAAAAGAGAACATGTCAAATCATCCAATAGGATGACATTTGCATTTTCATTTGCCAAAAGGGTCATTGCATATTTATTTGCCAAGAGGGTCATTAGATATTCATTTGCCAAGAGTGACATTGCATTTTCATTTGCCAAGAGAGCCATTGCATTCTCATTTGTCAAGAGGGTCATTGCATATTCATTTGCTAAGAGGGTCATTGCATATTCATTTGCCAAGAGGGCCATCGAATTTTCATTTGTCAAGAGGGCCATTGCACATTCATTTGCCAAGAGAGACATTGCATATTTATTTTCCAAGAGGGTCATTGCATATTTATTTGCCAAGAGGGCCATTGCATATTTATTTACCAAGAGGGCATTGAATATTCATTTGCCAAGAGGTTCATTGCATATTCATTTGCCAAGAGGCCCATTGCATATTTATTTGCCAAGAGAGCCATTGCATATTCATTTGCCAAGAGGGTCATTGCATATTTATTTGCCAAGAGGGTCATTGCATATTTATTTGTCAAGAGGGCTATTGCATATTTATTTATCAAAAGGGCTATTGCATTTTCATTTGCCAAGAGGGCCATTGCATTTTCATTTGCCAAGAGAGGGCCATTGCATATTCATTTGCCAAGAGGGCCATTCCATTTTCATTTGCCAAGAGGGTCATTCCATTTTCATTTGCCAAGAGGGCTATTGCATATTCATTGCTAAGAGGGCCATTGTATTTTCATTTGCCAAGAGGACCATTAAATTTTCATTTGCCAAGAGGGCTATTGCATATTCATTTGCCAAGAGGGCCATTACATTTTCATTTGTCAAGAGGGCCATTGCATTTTTATTTGCCAAGAGGGCCATTGCATATTCATTAGCCAAGAGGGCCATTGCATATTTATTTGCCAAGAAGGCCATTGCATTTTCATTTGTCAAGACCGATATTTCATATTCATTTGCCAAGAGAGTCATTGCATATTCATTTGTCAAGAGGGTCATTGCATATTCATTTGCCAAGAGGGTCATTGCATATTTATTTGGCAAGAGGGCCATTCATTTTCAATTGCCAAGAGGGCCATTGCATATTCATTTGCCAAGAGGGTCATTGCATAGTTTTTTGTCAAGAGGGTCATTGCATTTTTATTTTCCAAGAGAGCCATTGCATATTCATTTGTCAAGAGGGCCATTGCATATTCATTTGCCAAGAGGGCCATTGCATTTTCATTTGCCAAGAGGGCCATTGCATTTTCATTTGTCAAGAGGGCCATTGCATAATCATTTACCAAGAGAGCCATTGCATTTACATTTGTCAAGAGAGTCATGCATCATTTAAATCATCCAAGAGAATGACATTACATATTATTGCCAAGAGAGACATTTTATTTTCATTACATTGCCAAGAGTGTCATTGCATATGATGTCACATACAAGGACTACTTGTATTTATGATTTCACATTTAATCATATTTATGAGGTTGATTAAACAAAAGGGTAATAGAGGAAAATATAGTTCAAATTGGAAATTCAGTTGATATGAAATAATGAGAGTATTAAATATTAATATCAATATCTTATTAGTTACTACATTTACCCTTTAGCATTCAATTCGCATAATTGTCCTAGTTTTTTTATTTTTGTTGCACTTGTAGAGTTCTTTTCATGTTAGTCACTATTGTCTCTATTTTATGAGCATTCTGTAAAGTTATATTATTGTCTTGTCGAGCCAAATTATTGAAGTCATATAATTATTTTATGAGTATTTTCTTATTGGTTAAATCAAAAATAGTATTGTTAAAGACCAAAATCCATAAATCGAAAACTGATAAAAAATATTCTATTGATTTGTTATTGATTTAGCATATTTCAAAATTAAAAACCGATAAACCGAACGAATAATACATAAAACCGAACCGAAACATGTGATTGACACCCCTAATCTTCAAAATAAGTCTGCAATCGCATAAACTTGTAAGTTATAATTGGATATGATTGCAATTTGATTAGTTTGCGATTGGATAAATTTGCAACTGGATAGCCTTGCACAACAATTTTGATTCGGGGTCAGAGACATAATTAAAAGAAGAGATCTAATCACAATGATCGTCTAGCACTAAATAATATTTTTCATCACCGGACATAAAAAAAAAAAGACAAAAGACATAAAAGCGGTGCAAAAGAGAAATTTAGAATGTAAATGCTACCAATACGAAGAAAAAGGGTATTAGGGCACGTGTTTGTCGTACCTCAAGGCATCTGATTGAGCTTTATTAAGCCTTCCTAAAGAAGAGAGAAAAAATATTGAAACAAATTTTATTTTTTGAAGATAATATTAATGGCTTTATGCATTTGAATGTAGCAAATTTTTTTGTACTATCAAAAATAATTATTGTGATCGATATTAAATATGTTGAAACTAAAATATTTTAATTCGTGTTGCTTGTCTCAGCTAATATAGTCATGAACATAAAAAAAAAGTGTTTTAGGAATTTGAGAAAGCTAACGGCTGCATAAAAATAAAAGCTCTTTTATTTAAAATCTCGCCAATTAGTGATTCAAAAATATAAGATTTGGATACATTAATTTTTTAGGCAAAAAAAATTTTGACTTAGGATTACTAAGTGTTATTTTCCTAAAAATTTAGTCGGATGGCCAGTTTTGAATATTTAGCCACTGTTTGAAAAAATAACAACAAAATAGTAATACTTTAATGCAAAAATAAGATTTGGACAAAAATGACCCTACTTAATATGAAAAAACTTATAAAAGTTTGAATCTATGAATCGTTCTTTAATTTAAATTTTTTAAAGATTAAACTTCCTGAATCGTTCAGAGTTTGCAACTGTAATAAATTTTTGAACTACATGAATCATTTGTTGATTTTGAACTTATAATAATTTGAACCTCATGAATTCTTCATGATTTTTAAATTCTAACAAATTTTTAAACTCCATAAATTATTACATAGGTTCCGCTAGTTAATCCTACAAATTTCAGAAGCAGTTCTTAGAGTTATCTAGTGTTTTAATTGCGGATATTTTTATTCAAAACTTTTTTTGTGTCAAAAAATAATTAAATGTGAATAACTTTTAAAATAATAGCCAATATGTAATAGTAAATGTTAAAAATATATTTCCCACTTCTCCGGTTCTTTTTCTTGTTCACGGGACAAAGGTCATGCACCAGCCCAATGAATTTGGACCTAGTTCACTATCCAACGAATAGTGAACAAGTATAGGAGTTTTAGAGATATACGAAAGAACTATACAAATTTCATAGTGTTAAAAGTTAATTATATTTTTTTGTATTCTTTTTCATATTAGAAAAATCCTTTAAATTTGGTGGAATTTGGGTACAGCCCAAAACGTCATGATACATCGTGTAAAGTGATGTATTCAACCGATACATCGCGAAAGTCATCACGAAAAGTAATGTATCCGACGTCCCGCCAACCGATACATCGTGGAAAGTGATTTATCTGAGAATAGGAGAGAGTAGGGATTTTGTAACTTTTTCAAATGATAGAAAATTTTAGAGAATATGGTAAAATAAGTTATGTATTTAAATAATTTTTTCAAAATAAATTCATATTTTGTCATAATCAATAACATTATTTTACTTTCAAAAAATAAAAATAATAACTTTACAAAACATCGACAACCTCTAACAAATCCAACAAATTAGGAATTTCGTCTTCTCTTTTACACAAATCCTAAACATTGTTGTCCCCATCCCACCACCCACTTCTCCGGTGTCGACCATCGTTGCTTTGCCAAAAAATCATCAGAGTTCCACAAAAAAATCAAATGACTCTTCCGTTGTGTTTTCCTTAATTTGAGTTTTTTTCTTTTTCGTGAGAGTTGTTTTCCATCACTTCCACAGCAATCTCCATGTACACTTGTATATCATTATATGTCAATATATACACTTGACATATAGCGATATATATTGACACACAAGACATACACATAACGTACAATGGTATATAGACTTGTAACCAACATGGGTTGTGGTGCAGTGGTGGGACTGTTTCACCCTTAACCAGAGGTCACAGGTTTGAGCCCTGCGAATGGAAAAAATTATATTGGGAGAGCCACTCCAAATGGGTCTTGCAGTGCGTGATCCGAATTTAATCGGAGTTCCAAGGACTCTTTACACCGAGTGGAAAATAAAATAAAAAAAGACATATAGACTTGTATACTGTTGTATAGATTCTTGTATGTCATGTGTATATCACTGTATCAACAATGGGATGCATAGAATATACAGTAACATGCACCAAACATACAATGAGATAAAGATTTGTTAAGAGCGGCATTTGCACTGTTTTCATTATTCTTAGTTCTCAAATTGTTCACCACCTCTAACACAGCTTGCATGTTACAAAGAAGTGGCTGGACAAGAAACATAGATGTGTTTTTCCAGTGGCTATCAGCTCTAACATAATCTGGCGATATACCTGCAGGTGCTTTAGAAGGCAAAATATCGTTAACAAATTGCTCTGATGTCGCGTGTAATCTTCTTTAAACATGGGCGGGGGAGGGGGGGGGGGGGTGTTCTGTTGAGATGTTATACTCAATTCTCAAGGAATCCTTGCTTCAAGATTCAGAAAGGCCAATGACATAAACACATTATCTTCCTCTTTTTGTTATATACCATCAACCAGTTGGTAAGAAACAACCTCAAATATCTCATCAACTAATTAATAATTTCAAATGGTACCACCTGACATATTTCTTTTCTTTCTGAAGCAAATTCTGTTAGATTTTGATGTATCTATCTTATTAATTGTATATCTCCTGGAAGTTGTGAACCAATTTACATATGATGATCATACAGACTAATTCTCTAAGAAAAATGTGGACTTTGCAGTTCTTTCCTTGTGCAGGTGAAGTTTTTCAGTTTCAAAGAAGTTTTACATTTAATTTTCTTGCTTGTTTTGTTTCACTTTGTTTATTTCAAGCAAATATTTGTGATTTGCAGCTTGATTTGTTGTCAGTTTCAATTATGAATTCTTCTGGGGTTAACTTTCACAGAATGTACTTTGTTAGACTGTTGGGTATGCCCATAGCGCCTCACCTGACCTCCTCCATCAGTCCGTTCTGTTCGCATTTACCGTCTTAACAAGAATATTATTTTATTCAAAGCCTTTGGGCTTGGATCCTGACAAGATTATTATTTTTCAGTCCTAAACAAGTTGGGGCGTCTGCCATTTTGCTCTTGAGAGGTAGGTTCCTCGAGTTTATTACTCATTGCTTTCTCTATAGGCAAATGGAGGAATTAGAAACACGGCAAATCAATTGACTCAGAATTGATAAATCTTGCTCACTATTAATCCCATAATTATCCGAATCTGATATTCACAGAAAAACACAAGCCAGACTAGGCTCAGTTCATCTAACAAACAGGTAACTCCAAATCTATGTTTACTTTCAACTACAAGCATTTTTTCATTTACTATCCTTTTCCTCATTTCTGGTGCTGATTTCGATACTCTATTTGTTAAAACTTTTCTATAACTAGTAACTCTCACACTCTAAATTGTCATGTCAAAACCTCATACTTTGTTTGAAATATAATTGTTTGTGAGCAACAAATATTTTGATCCTTTTGAAGTTTCATGGGAAAATACTATTGGATCCAAAGGGCGGATATAGAGTATTGGCATCAAATTCATCTGAATCCAATACTTACTATGTAAAACATAAATTTAAGTATTAAATACTCATAAAAAATTTGGGAGGAAAAAAAAAAAGAGGTTATTTTGATTGGAGTTCCTCTCAGACAAATGCCTCGTTTTGTCTTCATACTTTTTAAAAGAATGGATATCAGACTCGTCATCTGGTTGTTCATCACTGAGGAACTCCGAAATCACCACAAAAGAGAGAACGACAAAATCAAAAGTACTAAAAAAAAAAAAGTGAAACGTAGAAAGAAAATATGACAAAATAATGCAATAATCAAATAACGAAAAACACAGCATAATATAGACTAGAAGTAAAAATTGGATCCTAAATAATGCGATAATCGAATCAAGAAAATATAATATAGACTAGAAGTAAAAATCCGATCCTAAATAATGCAATAATCGAATCACGAAAGTATAATATAGACTAGAAGTAAAAATTCGATCCTAAATAATGCAATAATCAAATCACGAAAGTATAATATAGAGTAGAGGTAACAATTGGATACTCGGCAGGTGTAGTAGATGAAAGATGCAACAATAGCTTACTAATGAGTGTACTTATAGGCCGTGCGAGGTTTAGCTTTAGGGTTTCGACAACCAAAAGGGCTTCAAAAATTCATCTGGGCCGGGATTGAGTAGCTGAACTCCCAACTTGTGGCCCTTTCTGATTCAACTTGGAGGAAATTTGAGAAAAATGACAAATAGGTCCCTTATGTTTCATGGTAGGTTCCAAAAATAGTTCTTTTAAGTATATGTATTTAGTTTTAGTCCTTTTATGTTTATCACAAATTAACAAAAAGTTTCTTTTAAGTATGCACTTAAAAGTTTTGATCCTTTAAATTTGTGAAAAATTAAACATTTTTAATCACTGTAAAATATTTATCAAACTCCATATGTTAATTTTACGATACTAAAAAGGAAAGAAATAGTTATAAACGTCAAGAATTCACGTCAAATTCTAAATTATACAAAAAAAAATCTACACAAACTTTAGAAATAGCATAAACTATAAATGTTCGCTAGTAAAAATAAGAGAAAAAATCACACGCAAATCGAGGGACACTATTGGAAAGCCAATGATTATTTTTAATTTTATTTTATGAAAATCAATGAATGGATCTGTCTGTTATTTTCATACAAAAATGTGCAAGAACTATGTTTGTCTTTTTATTTTTTAAAAAAGAAGATAGAGGGATATGAAAATCAACAAAGGGATGTCAACTTTTAAAGTGGAAACTGCGGTTGAAAAGTATGAATAAAAATATTAAAATAATTTATTTTACAATGGGTTCTCAATAAAAATCAATAGTAATGTATTTTACCAAGCCAATGTACTCTCGATTTTTTATAGAAGCACGAGTAGTTGCCTTTTTTTAATAGTGCGTACCTCTAAACGTGAGTTTTCGACCCGCTTAAATTATTTTAAACTGGAATATATACACCTTACAATGCAACACCCATGTATTCTGAAATTTCAATTCAAAATTCTTAGTTCATATATCAATTCTGATGTTTTCTAAGCAAAATTCAAGCTATCAAATTATAAATACTTTATTTGCTTAAATTTTATCGATTATTCTCTTTACTATACTGAATATAACAGCTGATAATAACGGCAGACTCTGCGCAAATTTACAGAGAGAATGAACCTGCTTGAACAAATGCAACTGTATTGCAAGGAATCCTTTTTAAAAAAAATATAATTGGTGATCAATAAGAGAACTAAAGAATATCATATAATTAACTCTATTTGTTTCTGAATAGTCTTTATTCTCATACAACCCTGAGATCACTATGAACTTAAGAAATCTACATAACAAAAATGAATTTACCACAGTAGAAAAACATTTGATACAACTGCTGAATGAAAATTATGGCACCATTTCCACCAGCCCTTCAAACAGCATACAGAGGAAATTAAAATTCATCTTGAACAAGCATATACCCAAATCCATAAGGATGGTCAGCATTACTCTGCTCTGACATACGACTCTCCAATCAGTTTCCTCGGCTGTGCAAGTGAATCAACCCAAATATAACATACTGAGACAGGCATTTAGCGTTTAGCCAATGAGAGGTTTCTAGACAAATGCAAAGAAGAATGCTGTAGAGAGCATCAGTGTCACAACTAGCTTTAGCGAAGAAACCTTCCATACGGTACCAGCATTAGGCATATACGGATATGAATCAGGTTGTGGCATGACACAGTTATCACCATTGAAATAAACTCTGCGTGGAAAAGCCCACCCCTTCTCAAAAGTGAAAGTCGATGAATCCTTGCGGAATAGTAGCTCGGACTGGACATTTCCTAATGGACCAGCTTGCATGAGCAGATCATTGTAGAATTTCATACCCCAGAGCATAGCGGTGTCATCTGTAAAAATTCCAAGGGATTAGCCATATCCTTCAATCTCTCAATTGATAGAGAAATCATAGTTTTCCAACCAAACGTATGAAATCAAATTATTTAAAGTATAGCAAAGATACTGCTGGAAATCCATTGAATGTATTTTACACTAAAAGTAGTAGCAACTAGATCACAGATGAAATGGCAGCAACTGCTCATGAGAGATTTAATTAGAACAATAGATAGAAAGCTTACTTATTGCTCCATAAGGAGTTAATGACTTGTAATGAAAACTGAATAGCTGAGTGAGATTGTCAAAGTTGGGATGCTGGACAACTAAGTTCCATTGCGTATAGTTCATATTGTAATTGAAGTTAGTTATAGTGACCTTCACCCTCCAATACTCCTTATAGTTGAGTTTCACATGCCAGTGAATTCTAATAGGACACATATGACTCGTGCACTGTACCAAAGGAGAATAGTTGTTTTTTCCAAGGCCTGAAACAACTGAAGCTAGGTGTGGTTCGTCTTGACTGCAAGAAGCAAAGGAAGAAGGATCAGGAAGTAAATAACCAAAGTTTTTAAAACAGAAACTGCGGCAAAAATTGAAAGAAAAAAAGACATGTTTTGCAGGACTTACTCTACACAATGTCCATGCTGAGTGCCATTCTTCTGGCAGCCACAAGTGCATGTTGGGCACGGTACAATGGTGTCATTGTAGAAGGATGACAGGGAGACGCAGCATGTAGGAGTTTTTTGAGCTAGGAACTGTGAGTATGTACATGTGACATTCCAAGTCACTGTCATCAACAACATAAATAGTTAGAAACTAATGCCCGTGAATTATAAAAACCTTAATGACAGATAGTGTAGTTAAGGTGTTTGCGAAAATAAAGCAAATTCTTTGCAAGGAAAATAATAGCCTTTAAAGAGGAAGGTATTCTAGAATTCTCAACAACTGGACTTAGATGAATCATTGACCATAAGAATGACGAGTGCATGCATTTGAGCCAAGTAACTTACTCATGGCCTGTGTTACTCGTCTCCCATCAGTACTAACGAACTTAGTGGGTTTAACAATTTTAGCGGGGCCACAAGTATAACCAGGCCCTGGTGCCTTTAAGGTGAAGTTCTTAGGAACTCTAACTGTTTTATTCGTTGTTCCCGCAGAACCAACACTGACTTGGAATGAGCTAACAGCAGTTTCAGGATCTTGTCCCCATGAGTTGATCACTCCTCCCTTGCAGCAATTTGAAATCTGCTGATTGTAAGGAGTTCCGGGCAACAAATCAACAACAGTTGGATCCTTCTTGCAGCAATGGGGAATGTTTCCTTTAAATTTAGAACAATCTCCTTGCTCTGTTGTTTGAGCTCCCATCATGCCCCATATCACCTCCTTCTTTGCCCATGTCCATCCTAGTGTCCATCCTGGTGCTTGAATATGCCTATATTGCTGGAAGTTGAACATAGTCACAACAGCCTGTCCATTGGCAATCAAAATGATCAGAAATTTCCAATTTGTTGGTACTTATAAAGAGTATAAAAGAGAAAGAGTTATATGCAGACTAGACACTAAAGTGCTATGTTCGGTAGGCTGAAGCCAAGAGCACTTTTGATAATAGTTAGCTCCATCCAGAAAAGTAGAAAACTGTTGCTAAAGAACAAAACTTTTTTGTATGCACTAATTTTACATGCAATAACACTTGAAACAACTAATGAATGGAAAGGCAATTGTCAAACAAACTCAAAAAACTGCAGGGCAATAGATGCAAACTGGTTTAAGTCCACATTAGTTTTGACAGAAAAAGTAGGACGGGGAGAGGGAGGAGAGAGATTACTACTTACAACATATCCATCAGGTGTCCAGTTGATGACATCCCATTTAATTGTGATGTTCCCATTAGGATCAAGCGCATCGAAGGCATCTAAAAGAAAATCAGAAATGGAAATGTTAAAATTGTAAAAAGCGAACATGCACAGAAAAACAGATCTTTAAGGAGTTAAATCCCTTTTGACTGGGTTTACAGTTCTAAATGCTTTCCCTAGGCTCATATTCAACCAGCCATCAGAATTGACATATTTATACAAGTACCCAGCCAAACTTAAACGATCTTCTTGGATCTCGTCTTTAGAAGAATGCAGAAGCATTGGATTCTTATTATTCATGACACCATTGTGATCAGACAATTCAATTATCATAGCACATTGACTTAAGAAAACAGTAAGCTTCCTGTATAATCGTGAAGCATAAACGGGATTGATCTGACATCCTTTTCAGTGAGTTTTATCACTATCCACAAGTGTATCTTTATAGGAAGGATCAATCAGTAGAAACATTAAAGATCTAACTTTTAAGTTCAATTGTCCCTGCAAAATCCCAAATCAAGTTTAATTTTTCCTGCAAAATCCTAAATCAAGAAGCTCCTGTAGATTTTGATTAGCTAGAAGCAGATCAATCTTTTGGTCCAGCATGATTTCAGTTCATCAAATCCAACAACAGAAATATGATGTAATTTAACACATAGAAATCAAATCTTTATGCTTAAAATCATAGGAAAACATTCTAATACTCCAAGAAAAGCCATCAAGAAATTTCACCATTACCAAATACTTCAAATTCAAGCAAGCAAATCAAGAACTAACAAACACCCACATCCCAATTTCACAAAAAAATGAAAACTTGATTACAGAAAGAGGGTATAGTCATGAGCAAACCTGTTGATGAAAAGCTGAAGCATGACAACAAGAAGACTAATAATATGGTAGATCTGAAGAACTCCATAGTCCTCTTTGTAGCTGCTGCAGATTTTCTTGAGGTTTTTCTAGCTAATCTTTGTTCAAGATCTGCAAAAATGCTACTGAAAATGAAAGTAAAAAAAGGGGAGAAAAATCTTGGCGGTGAGTGGCAGCTGGAAGTGAGCTCACATGGCAAGTTAGTCTATTGAAGCTAAAGTGGACATTAATAAAGTCTTTTAAGACAATAACCACCTACTGACTACTGCAATAAAATTAAGATTAGAAAGAAAAAAAAAATTATAAAATGCAAACCAAGAGTCTTCTTGAATTGTTAAATGTTAAATTTAGCACTTCCCCTCCCCCCCCCCCCCCCCCCCCCGGGAATCTCTATTTGTCTTCGCAGCCAAGCACTCATATACTCCTTCGGTCGCTTTTGTTGTTATATTTGAAGTTGGCATATTTTTTTTAAAAAATTAATATAATTATTTTATCACATATTTTTATTAATCAATGTTTAATAGTATTAATCTTTAAAAAGTAAGTTGAGAAAATAAGTAATTAACGTTAAGAATAAAATATGAAAAAAAATGTTTTTTGTATGTTAAAAATAACAAATAAAAATAAAAATTTATTTTTAAAATAGTGGACAAGTAAAAATTAACTACGAAAATAGCAGAAAGAATGCATTTAATTTGTTCTCTAAAAATTGAAGAATCGCTCATCTTTTTCAATTCGTGATTGTGGCTGGTAATTTGCTAGCAAATACTAGGAATTAAAAACATACAAGGACTTTTTAACCGTAACAAAGAAATTAAAATAAACTACTTAATACATATATATATAAATTAGTAACAATTAAATATACAAAACATCTTTAGACTGATGCAAGAATGATGAGGTAGCTAGTAAATACTTGAATACAAACATTTGAATGCAGAGTTTAATTTTTACACCGTTTGTAGATAACTAACTGTTTGCGATAACTTGGCCATGCATAAAGTAAATAATTTAAATTAGGTACACTGATAATGTATAAGTTCTTTCATATAAGTAAAGATGATACAAGTAACAATAAGTCTAACGTTGTATTTTTTTAAAAAATTAAGTGAAAAGTTGTTATAATCAATTAAATTATGTTAATAATATAGAATTTATTTATAATAACAGTATGTTGGTGAAATTATAAGATTACAAATTACAATTGAAAAATAAAATGAAGAAATTAACTTCACTTCTTGGCTGAGGCGCGGATATCTCGCTCTCTTTAAGGAGATTCAAGCCCACTGCAGTAAATCGTTTCACTGGTCCAGCAGTAGTCCTCTTGACTTGTCCCCTCCAGGATACAACAGTCTTATCACAAAAATGTAACTCAACAAACTCTGGACAAGAGTTGAGTTTAAAGCTCTACACAAAGAACACCTCCCTTCAACTAATAAGAACTCTCTTTTTTATATAAACTTAACTCTCTCAATTTTTTCTTCTCATATCTTTTTTTCAAAACAAAGAAGACCTCTCTATTTATAGGAGAGAAAATCATATAAAGATGAAAAATTAATAGAATGTCATCATTATCATCATTTAGTGTACCATTATGATTTAGTGCACCATTATAATTTAGTGCACCACTTATTAGTGATAATTAGATTAAAAATACATAATAATATGATTTAGTGCACCACTTATTAGTGATAATTAGATTAAAAATACATAATGGAATGATTTAGTCTTGCACTAAATAAAGATGATAATGAAAGACATTTTTATGCACTAAAGAAAGAATAATAAAGATGACATTAAATGTCATCAATGGACAATTGCTAAAATTGCAATTTAATAAAATGTTAAAATGTTCACACACTAACAATCCCCACTCATTTTAATATTGTATAAGAGAGTTTATCAGCTGAAGGAAGATTACTATACATAATGAAGGTGTGCTCTGCATTGAACCTCCACTTAGTGAAACAATAACGTTTACTCCAGAGTCGTAGTGGTCTCAGACTTGAACTATGACTGCTTAAGGGACATAAAATATTACTGCTCACACATAGTAATCAAGGTATTGTCACGAGCTTTATAAGCCAGCACATTACGGCCTTGTGCTATCCCGGTTTTATGAGTGCTTTTGAGAATAAGCTTAATTCTCATAGGAAGCGGCCTACTTCCATACTCACATAGGTGAAATCTATCAAGAGTGCTCCTGTAAATTTAACACTCCACCCATACGGGCTACAGATTTTCATTAAGAGTTATTTAAACTCAACCTCCTCAATTCACTACAGGAAACAATGCACTCACATCATAGGAAGGGAATAAAAATAGTGCATTTTTTTTCCACAACAAGTCATCATATGATTCGTTTTTCCCATTGAACCTGGTTATAGGATCTCTAGTCTCCAAGTTGGGTTTCCTCATATATGACTCATGGATTTATAGGCTTCAATCCCATCCCCCTCGATGTGCTCCAGATCTTTTCTCTTGTTAAGGCCTTAGTAAGAGGATCTGCAAGATTTTCACAAGATTTGACATAATCAACATTAATGGTACCACTTGTCAAATATGATCTTACATTACTCTGTTTCCTCCTTATAGGTCTGGATTTACCGTTGTAATAACGATTTTGAACTCTACCAATTGCTGCAGTGCTATCACAATGAATTAAAATTGGAGGAATTGGTTTTTCAAAATAAGGTATTTGAAATAATAAATTTCTTAACTAATTCGCTTCCTCACTAGCTGAAACTAAAGCAATTAGTTCAGCCTCCATGGTAGAGTCAGCAATTATAGTTTGTTTTTTTGATTTCCAACAAACAGCACCACCACCCAATGTAAAAATGTAACCAGTGGTAGAACAGGAATCACCTGCTAGAGTGTTCCAATCTGCATCAGAAAAGCCTTCAAGTACAGCAGGATATTTTTTATAGAACAAACCACAAGTTTTTGTTCCAATTAAATATCTCATAACTCTTGTTATAGCATGCCAATGTTCATTACCTGCCTTGCTAGTAAACCTGCTAAGTACTCCTACTGCATATGCAATATCAGGCCTAGTGCAATCAGTCACATATCTCAAACTTCCAATTACGCTAGCATATTCCTTTTGATTTATCACATCAATTTCACTTTGAACAGGAAACAAGTGTACACTTGAATCAAAAGGAGTTAAAACATGCTTGCAATCAAGAAAGTGATATTTTTTTAAAATTTTCTCAACATAATGTGACTGGTCAAGGAAAATTCCATCACATATTCTAGTAATTTTTATTCCTAGAATAAAATTTGCCTCACCAAAATCTTTCATATCAAAATGGCTTCTAAGAATGTTCTTAGTATCATCAATAACATTCATATTCGAGCCAAAGATCAATAAATCATCAACATATAGGCAAATAATAACATGTGTATTATTCCAAGACTTATGATATATGCACTTATCACACTCATTTGTTTTAAAATCATTTTCAATCATGCAGGAATCAAACTTTTCATGCCATTGCTTTGGTGCCTGTTTCAAGCCATATAGGGATTTAGTAAGTTTACATACTTTGCTTTCTTGGCCTGCTTCAACAAAATCTTCAGGTTGTTCCATATAAATTTCTTCATTAAGTTCTCCATTTAAAAAAGCAGTTTTTACATCCATTTGATGAATATGCAAATCAAAAATTGCAGCCATAGTAATTAAAAGTCTAATGGATGTAATTCTTGTAACCGGAGAAAAAGTATCAAAAAACTCTAGGCCTTCTAGTTGCTTAAACCCTTTAGCAACTAGTCTAGCCTTATATTTATCGATTGATCCATCTGGTTTTAACTTTTTTCGTAAGACCCATTTGCAACCAATTGTTTTACAACCTGGTGGTAAATCAACTAACTTCCAAGTTTTATTAGAAATTAGTGATTCCATTTCATCATTTACAGCCTCTTTCCAAAAAATAGAATCATACGAAGATAAAGCTTCTTGTAAAGTGAAAGGGTCATCTCCAACATTAAAAACATAAAAATCAGGCCCAAAATCTTTTTCTACTCTAGCTCTTTTACTTCTTCTTAACTCAAAATCATCAATTTCTTTATTTTTTAAAATGGAAGAAGAAGAACTAGGTAGTGATAAAATATTTTGTTCAATTCTTTGACCCCCACTATTTTTAGATTCAAAAGGAAATTTATTTTCATGAAAAATAGCATCACCTGATTCTATTACAATATTATCTTCAAGATTAAAAAATCTATAGGCTGTACTATTTGAAGCATAACCAAGAAAAGCACAAGTAGTAACTTTCTTACCCAATTTTGTAACTTTGGGATCCATTAGCCTCACAAAGGCTAGACAACCCCAAACTCTTAGATATTCCAAATTTGACTTATGACCTTTCCACAACTCAAAAGGTGTTAGTTTAGTCTTTTTATGAGTCACTCGATTTAACACATAACACGCAGTCAAAATAGCTTCACCCCAAAAATTCAAAGGTGCATTTGACTCAATAAGCATGGCATTAGTCAATTCAACCAAAGTTCTATTTTTCCTTTCCGCTACACCATTAGATGAAGGTGAATAAGGAGGAGTAGTTTCATGAATTATTCCCAATGATCTAACAAAAGAATTAAACTCATTTGACTCATATTCACGGCCTCTATCACTTCTAATTTTTTTTATTTTCTTCCCAAACTGATTTTCAACCTCATGGAGAAAAAATTTAAAATTTTCAAAAGCATCACTTTTATTTTTCATTAAGTAAACATATGTAAACTTAGAAAAATCATCAATGAAAGTGATAAAATATCTATTTCCTCCACGAGTTAAAATTCCTCCAAGTTCACAAATATCAGTGTGAACTAATTCTAATAAATCAGTTTTTCTTTCAACTTTAAAATGAGGCCTTTTAGTGATTTTTGCTTTACTACAAGCTTCACACTTTTCAAAATTCTTTTTAATCACTGTGATTAATCCTAAATTACTCATGATTCCAACATAACGATCATTAATATGACACAAACGAGCATGCCAAAAAATTAGTAGAAGAAAGCATGTAAACAGAAGTAGAAATTTTATTCATTTCAACATTCAGTTTAAACATCTCATCACAAGCATACCCCTATCCCACAAAAATACCTTTTTTCACAATTACATATTGATCAGATTCAATAATTTATTTAAAGCCTGCTTTATTAAGAAGAAAACTAGACATTAAGTTTTTTCTCATGGAAGGAGTATAAAATACATCTTTCAAAGTTAATATCCTTCCAGAGGTAAAACACAATTCGACATCTCCCATTTCAAGCACTTGAGTAGTATGAGAATCACCGAGCATGATGGTTTTGGGCTCTCCAAAAGGAGTATATTTTTTAAACCAATCTTTGTCATAACAGACATGACGGTTTGCACCAGAATCAGCCCACCATCCATCAACATTCTCAACCATGTTTATGTCTGTAATCATTGCCACAAAAGGCTCTTCGGTAACGTTTGCCTGAGGTATAGGACCACGTTTCCGGTATCTGCAAAATCGAGCAATATGCCCACTCTTGCCACAGACAAAGCACGGACCTTTATCATAAACTTGTTGATTTTGTGCTTGGCTATTTTCACCATTATTTTTCTTGGGAAGTCTACCATTATTTTTCTTGAACTTTTTCTTCTTAGGCTTCAAAGATGTATTTTTGTTAGATTCAGGAGTAACATATTTTGAAGTAACTAAATTTACCTTCGTTGTGATGTTGCTCTCTTCATTTTGTAAAAGTGCATCTTGGCCCCTTGCCTCCTCTTCCATGCGGATTTTCATGATCAAAGTCTCAAGAGAGGTTTCCTTTTGTTTGTGGCGCATAGTTTTTTGAAACTCCTTCCATGAAGGTGGAAGTTTGTCTATTATGCCACAAACAATAAGGTTGTCTCCAATTTTGACTTCCTTGGACCTGAGCTCTCCAACGATCATTATAAAATCTTGAGCTTGGTCTATCACTGATTTATCATCCACTATTTGGAAACGAAAAAATCGACTAGCAGCATATTTTTTCGCTCCAGCTTTTTCGGTATCATATTTACTCTGCAATGCTTTCCATATTTTCTTTGCACTAGAGTAAGTTCTATCATAATAATCATAAAAATTATCAGATAGACAATTCAGAATATAATATCGACACTTGTAGGAATCATTATTGTACTTTTCCACTTTCTCTTGATGAGAAATAAGTTCATCATTATCCATGGAGAGGATGTCAACTTTATTAGGATTTTTTTGAGTTAACACATATGAAACATTGAGAAGACTTAAGTAGAAAAGTACTTTACCCTTCCATCTTTTGAAATGATTACCATTAAACCGAAATGGTTTGTTTAGATCTCCCATCTTGATATCCGCGGATTTTTCAATTGTAGCCATATTGAATCTCCTTAAAATTGTTGGTCAAATTATAAGATTACAAATTACAATTGAAAAATAAAATGAAGAAATTAACTTCACTTCTTGGCTGAGGCGCGGATATCTCGCTCTCTTTAAGGAGATTCAAGCCCACTGCAGTAAATCGTTTCACTGGTCCAGCAGTAGTCCTCTTGACTTGTCCCCTCCAGGATACAACAGCCTTATTACAAAAATGTAACTCAACAAACTCTGGACAAGAGTTGAGTTTAAAGCTCTACACAAAGAACACCTCCCTTCAACTAATAAGAACTCTCTTTTTTATATAAACTTAACTCTCTCAATTTTTTCTTGTCTTATACTTTTTTCAAAACAAAAAAGACCTATCTATTTATAAGAGAGAAAATCATATAAAGATGAAAAATTAATAGAATGTCATCATTATCATCATTTAGTGTACCATTATGATTTAGTGCACCATTATAATTTAGTGCACCACTTATTAGTGATAATTAGATTAAAAATACATAATAATATGATTTAGTGCACCACTTATTAGTGATAATTAGATTAAAAATACATAATGGAATGATTTAGTCTTGCACTAAATAAAGATGATAATGAAAGACATTTTTATGCACTAAAGAAAGAATAATAAAGATGACATTAAATGTCATCAATGGACAATTGCTAAAATTGTAATTTAATAAAATATTAAAATGTTCACACACTAACACAGTATATATAATTCAATTTATCTGTCATAATATACTAAACTATCTTAATGATATACAAATATTTTACAAATCAGTAGGTTAAGTTAATTTAGATTATTATAATACTCATTAATGTATTAATTTATCTCTCAACAGCTGCCGACAGTGGGGAAAGAGAAAGACAATCCAACTAACCAAAGATGTGTGTGTCTGTCATTCTATTTTGTTTTGTGTTATAACAAGTTTGTGGAATAACATGGATTGCGGTATAGTTATGTGATTATTTTATTTTTAATTAAAGATCTCGAGTTTAAGTTCTTGGTATGAAGAAAATTCCGTGAAAACGTTACTCTTAAATAAGTCATATATTACACGATTTAAATTTAATCGAAACTTTAATTATGAACTCCGGATGAAAAATTCAAAAAAATAAAAGTTGTGGACTAAAGAAAACCAGACCTACTACTAGAATTTGTGAATTGCGAGTGTCGGTGAGAGCACAAATGCCACGCAATAATGCACAGACAAGCAAATTATAGAGTCCTCCTCAAGTTTCATCAATTAAAGTACTTCCTCACGTTAAAAATAATATTTAATATGAATATTTTTATTCTAATATTTATATTAATTGATATTTAATATTAAATTTTAGAAATATAATCATACTAAGAGTAAAACTGAAATAAAAATATTTTGTTTTGATATATCTATTTTGAAATAGGGGACGTAAAAGTGAATTGAGGGAGTAATTGCTAGTACTAATAAAGTAAATTCTTCTCACCAACAAAGGTTCTGATAGATTGGTAAGTACTCCTTCATTATTAATTAAGAGGTTTTGGATTCGAGCTCCTTTAGATTTGAAGTAGCCTTTGTTAGGAAGCACTTTACTCCCCAATGTGAAATTTTTCGGCGTGAATCCGAATTTAGTTAGGCTCCATTTGGGTACCAGACACCAAATAGAAAAAAAAAAGTAAACTCCCCTTGTCCATTTTTATTTATTCAATATTAATTTTGCACACCCCTTATTCAAAATATAACCATATTAAAAGTAAAACCGAAAAAAATAATTATTATTTTCTTGATATATCTATTTTGAAATAATGGACGTAAAAGTGAACTCAGGGAGTAATTGTTGGTACTGATAAAGTAAACGAAAAAGGGTTAAATATACTCTTGTATTATTGGAAATGGTTTAAATATATCATTCGTTATACTTTGGGGCTAAATATATCCCTCCTATTGTACTTTCGGTTCAAATATACCCCTCTTATTATACTTTGGTACAAATTCGCTCTTAATTTCAATGAAATAACACTTGAAAAGCTCAAAATTAAATAATTCATTCTCAATTTTAAATATCCGATTTTTGGGGGGAATAAATAAAATTTTCAAGTACTAATTTGAGTTTTTTTTCTTAGAAATGACAATACAAAATGCATTGCATAATTTTAAGTACTAATACATGAAATTTCTAAATACTAATTTGAGTCTTCTTTTTCTCACAAAATGATAAGACAAAAAATGTTGCATTTTCCTCGATCCGGACTTACTACCGCTATCGATCCGGCTTTGCTTGCGCGTTTTGCACTTCTGATTGGTTCCAACCATCTCCAATCTTAATGAATGGACATTTTTTGTCTTATCATTCTGTAAGAAAAAAAAGACTCAAATTAGTATTTAGAAATTTCATGTATTAGTATTGTATCATCATTTCTAAGAAAAAAACTCAAATTAGTACTTGAAAATTTTATTTATTCCTAAAAAAATAGATATTTTAAATTGTGAATGAGTTATTTAATTTTGAGCTTTTCAAGTGTTCTTTCGTTAAAATTAAGGGCGGATTTATACCAAAGTATGATGAGAGGAGTATATTTGAACCGAAAGTATAACAAGAGGGTATATTTAGCCCTAAAGTATAATGAGGGGTACATTCAAACTAGTGTCAATAGTACAAGGATATTTTTGACCATTTTCCGTAAAGTAAACTCCCCTTGTCCTGTTTTATTTACTTAATATTAATTTTGCAGACTACTTAATAAGTAATAATATTATTTTTTAAATATAATAATTTCATTGTTCTAGAAAATGATTATAGTTAGAAATTAAACGATAAATTATTTCTTAATTTTTTAAATTAAATAAATAAAAAATAAATATTTATTTTAAAATAATGAATAATAAAAATGAACGAAAAGAGTATAATTTTAGAAAATCATTGTGCAAGAAAAGTTCATTTTATCTTTTCTTTCGGTAAGGCAAAAGAATATTCCCATCCTTCAAGTATGTGTTCTTCACCCACATAAAAATATATATTTTTATGAGAAATAATTTATTTTCTAATATTTAGCAATGGAGTAAATTATATATTTCAAAAACATTTATATATAATTTATTTATAAGGATAGAGATCAAGGTGAGGAGTGGGAAGAAGACAATTAGTTATTGAACTTATTTTCTCTATTTTTACCATAAATATTTTCCTTGAATTTTTAAAAAATTAGTTAAATATTCTCAGTGCCAAATACTTGGTTATTCCCATTTTATGCTTAGACGAAGTGCATCAATTTATTATCTCTTTATTTATATAAATCTTGATTTTTCTCGAAATAAAAAGACACGAAGTTGCATATTTTTTGTATTATCTTTTGCATAGTTTTTAAATTTTTACATTTTTCATAACTTTTAAATATGTAAACATTTTTCTAGAGACTATTTTTTATATTAATACTCACTCCGTTAAACAATGCGTGTTCACTATTGACTTTGAACAATTCTGAAGAAACTATAAATAGAAGAGTAATTTTATCATTACACCTTTTAAATATAATAAATACTATATCTTTAAAAATATAATAGAGAAATGACTATTAACTAATGATAAGGACAAATTAAAAACTAAATTAAAATTATCTCTTGATTTCATAAATTGATAATTATCTTTCGATTTTACCAAAAATTATCAACCCTGTCCATGGTTTAACGGGCCACCACAAAGGAAGCCCATTAATTGTTTGGACTTAATGGGTAGATAGCGGCCCATGACATCTGAGACAATGATTGTAAAAGGAAATGAAGGAAAAATTATTTAAATACACAACTTATTTTATCATATTTTTTAAAATTTCTATTCTTTTCTATTGTTTGATACATCACTGTACGTGATGCATCAGTTGGATACATCACTTTACGTGATGTATGGGAAGTCGGATACATCACTTTATGTGATGTATCGATTGGATACATCACGTGTATCAGGTACGTCATATAAATGTCGGATACATCACCTTACGTGATTATCAAGACGTACGTGATGTATCCGAAAGTGACTAAAAAGAAGAAATTTCGGGTAATTTTTAAAAGAGTAGGGATAGAGTGTAATTGAGAAAAATCACTATGGGATTTAGGTAAAATTTAAAAAATGAAGGACTAGTTTCAAATATATAGTTAAAAATCATGGAAAATATACATTGATTATACAATATAACTTGTCAAAATTCATAGAAAGTATACACTAATTATACTATATAGCTTACCTATACATGAGCTATATTATGATACACTCAAAAATTTAAAATATAAATTAACTATACATGAAATATACACTAACTATACATGAAGTATACACTGACTATTCAATTTCGATCAACTCAAAATCACTTCTAAATAGTTCCAAATTTTAGATATGAAATTATCTCAACGTTTCGAGTCTTTTGATATATAATTAGTTTGAAACAATTTATATTTTTGGTACATCAATTTTTTTTTAAAAAAGATAAGAAGCAGACAATGATGACGAAGAAGAAGAAGGAGGCAGAGGAGGAAGGAAGAAAAATGGGGAAAAAGTCATTAATGGCAAAATTGAAAAGAAGAAAAAGCGCGGTCTGGTCAATGTTCAATTCAGTTATTATTTTTTTCAGAATAAAGTGACCAACGGGCCCTTTTTTATAATTCCCCCCCCCCCTCCAAAAAAAAAAATGGCCAAAATGTTTTTTCGCTATATGGCTGAGTATGCAGATAATCTCTTAAATCTGTCAATAATTTTTATTTACATTTGAACTATAATATATTTTGACGTAGCACTTAAACACATAATAAATTATTCTGTTAGATAATTTCTACTCAATTTTTTTGGAAAAATTGTTGCACGTGTTTTCAAGCATTAAATTAATCACATAAATTATATATGTCACATTCTTTAATTATACATGTAGCTTCAATAAGCCATAAAATTTCCACGTATATTTCAATTAACGTTGATGTGCACAATTAAAAAGATGAGGTTATTTTATGTGATTAACTTATCTATTAAATGAATGCTTGAGGACACGTCCAAAAACTGTTCTAAAATATGAGTCCAATAAAAATCGTGTATCATGTGCTCAGTTGCTCAATTAAAACATAACATAATTGAAATGTCTAATTAAAATTTACTAACAAGTTTAAATAGCTATCAATGCATTTAGCTTAATTATATATTTGGAGAAATTATGTCCTCCGTTTACTTTTTTGACATAAAATTATCCTTGACAATGAAGCAAATATGTCCTTCAGATATTGAAAATAGAGCAATTATATTCTTCGTTTGCTTTTTGTCACAATAATGCACTTTCATTAGCCAAGCAAAGCATATATGTTCTCTTCACTAATTAACGTTCAATATTTTTTTGTATGCTCCAAATCAATATTAGCCATATATAGCTGCATAATGAAGAACATAGGTTATATTTGGAAGACACAACCCAACACAGGTTCTAATTTTGAATCCTTAAATCTTGTTTTTTCGTCCAATATTAGCACTAGGGTAGTAGCTAGAGCGTATCGTTTTGTAGGCACACTGATTTCAAATATTTTTCATTTTATTTGAAATTTGTTGAGTTGGTGTTGAAGATTGATTTGTTTTATTATAATTTTGGCAAAAAATATTTGAAATACTTTTCATACATGAATGTAATTAAATACGAACTTTCAAAGTGAAAAATGTGTTACAAAACAGATTATTGGTTGTTTTCCAATTTTGAAGCATTACTTCAAGTTGAATTTGAAATTTTCATGGCCAATACTCTGAGTTACAAATAGAGTGGAAAACTATTTCAAAAAAAGAAAGAAAGAATAATTCTCATGGTCGAATAGGTCTTTAAATTTCAAATATGATAGTATATCTGTGTTAACTCTTAATTTTTCTTGCCTTCTTGTTTTTATATACTTTTGAATTACTTTCTGACAAATGGGGACAGGTCTAATAATCCGTATATGAGTTTGGTCGAATCTAATAAGTTTTGTTCAAACAATATCTTTGTGTTAATAAATTCACTAAATATGTACAAATACATACTTTAGAACCTAGTTACTGTCACTTAAAATCGTCATTGTAAAATTCAGAATCCATAAAATTGAAATTCTAATTTTGCTTATACGCACGGGCAATAATTCTCGTGTTTTTACTTCATTTTCATTGCCTTTTTTCTTTGTTCTCGAAACGATTTTATACTATTCTATATTACATTAAAGTCCATATGAAAGAATACTGCCCGAATAAGATTTTTGTGGTCTCTATTAACTTAGCCAATACGATCTTAGTTGTTATCTTTTGCCTTTAATTGTGAAAGCTCACTAAACTCCATGTTACATCATTGTTACAGTGTACCACATTAATTAAAAAGAACCAAGTGTATTACTTTTATATAATTTTGAATAATTCTCGACAGATGAATTATATATTTTGAATTAGAGTTATAGTTAATGTCAATTTGTTTAACACTTGAAAAAAGACAGAAGGACCTACTTTATTTAGTTTTTAAAAGAGGACATAGACTATATTCTTTTAGACTAGCTCACTAGGAAGGGAGAAGTACTCAAAAGAGACCAAGGATAAAATTAGAGAAGGGGAACTGAAGAGAGAAAGAAACAAATACTCCATTCTTCGTTTCAATTTATATGACATCTGTCAGATCTTAAAATTCAAACAAGTCATTTTTTAGCATAATTTTTTCAATATGCAACATAATTTGGGACAAAGGAAAGATTAGAAAAAAAAATGACCATATCAAAATCTTGCCATTTTGGAAGTGTACATACATTTACATAGCTTTAATTTATTTTGTAATCATCCAAGTACATCAGAAATCAAGAAAGTGGCTGTAGTTTAGTCCCAGCAGCCACACCACACACTTTTCTTTTTTGGCCACTATAAGAAAAGGTAAAAGAGAAAAAAAACTGGTAACAGAAATCAACAATATTTCACTTAAACTTCATTGGTGAATACTCTTGAGCATATATACACCAACGAATCAAATGTGGCTTCGGTCGCATCTATCGTATTTTTTACATTGCCGTCCCACAGACTTCTTTTCCCCTATGCAATTCCCGTAGATCTCCTCGTGGCAGATCGGTGGCGGCTGAAGACTATTGTAAGGGAAGTTATTTCCACGAGTTGCAAGACTAACCTGCCAATTAATACCATCCATTTCTCCGGTGCCGTTCCACAGCCTATCAACGTTCACCGAAGAAGCAGAGAGCAAAATCCCCGCTGTCATCACCACGGACAGGCAAAACAAAGTGCAGCTCCTCATCTTACAAATCTCACACTATTATTGCCTTTTTCCTATGGCTGTGAGTCATGAATATTATCAAGGTCTTCACAAAGGGGTCTTTTTTGTATTGTTGGGGGAGGGGTCCCACCTAATAATGCATTATTAGTGGAGAAGATACAAACTTTCTACCGGTTCATCCTTTTTGTCCCTTTTTGCGTTTTATATAACTAGTAGTCAAGTAGTGTTTCAAAATGTATTTATCGCGTTAATTAATAATAAATATATAAAAATAAATTATTATATTTATATTATATTATTAAGTATAAAATTTTATAGGTATTTGTTATGAATATTTTCATTCAGAAGATATGAGATGTCAATCTTCTCAATGTTGATGAATGAGCAGATCGACGTCTAAGCAAAATCGTAGCCACTATAACAACTTAGTGTTGAGTTTAATTGATAGGTTGAATGGAAATGAAGGAAAAATAAGTGGAGGAAAAAATGATTTGTTCTCTCTTGTTTTATGAAATAAGCATTTGTCTCACATAGGTGGTGGAAAGAAAAAGTTTCCTACTTAAAAGTAGAAGCACACCTTCATGTTGCTAAAGGGTCAAAAAGAGGGTCTCCTCTCTTACATAATTTTTCCAGACACTGTTCTTATTTTGAGTTTCTGTTCTGATTCTGTCTTTTATTTTAGAATTTATTGTTGTTGTTTCATCATTTGTTTTCAATACAGTTTACTAATACTTAGAAGCACATATAATATTTGCAACAACAACAATAACATACGTATATGTATAACTTATACATAATTTACTGTTGGTATTTTTGTGGAATAGAAGGTTGTTTTCGATTGATAATAATCAAATGAAAGGATTACCGGGAAAAAAAACTTACCAAAATTCATACGTGTTTGAGTTGAGTATATGCTGCAAAAACAAAAGCAATAAATTAGATTTGGTCTACACAAAAACAAGAACCCTTGATTATTATATCATGAAATCAGAGAGAAAAATAATAATTTTTCAATTGCGGTTTAAAAAATTTACATGAAATTTTATAAGTAAGTTTGACATGGGCTGAAACTAAATCTACCTCAGTTTTACTATCCTAGCCAAGTCAAAATTCCTAAACAAAGAAGAAGTTGAAGAATTCTAAACCTAAATGACAATTCAAGAAGATATAAATATTTATCATGAGATATAAATTAAAATTTCTTACATTTTCTAAATAAAAAAAGAAAGATTTAAATGTTAGGACTATTAATATAGTTTAAAAAGATATAAGAAGTATAATTTTAATCAATTTTTAAGTACTAAATATTAGGAGTAGAAAATTATTGCCATTTTAAAAGATTTTTTTGGCTATATTTGTTTTGACGTTCTTCTTTTTTTTTAACCTTTTTTTGCTGGCCTATTCTTTTGTACCTTTGCGGCAATTTAAAAAAAAAATCTTTATTACCTATTATTTTGGAAAAATTTTGACTGTTTCTTTTTTAAATCTAAATCTATTTTAGTTGGAAAAAAATTCTTTGTATAGAAATTTAACCATGATAAGAAAATCTTTTTTATTTAATTATATGCTCCTTCTAGCAACTTAGATGAGATAATCACATATTTCAATATTGAAAACATATAAAAGTTACAAATTCAAGTTTCAATTCCACTTCTTATCAAAATAAATTAGCATGTGAAAAGACGCAAGTAATAAAAATATAATCAACTAAATAAAAGTAGTTCTCCTTGACAACTGAGATGGTCCACACTTCAACTATTACTGTGACATAGTTCATTTGAAAAGTCTGCAAAGACTGCTAACAAGCAATGTCAATGCTGGTCCTACCCATCTCCAATTCTCCAAGTGAACCCAAAAGCAAGTCTGGCCAATAGCAAAACTAGACCACCTTCCTGATTTTAACAAGGTGAAAACGATAGGGGCGGCTTCATCTCCACAAATAAAATATAATATATTTCTTAGTTATGTTCCACCGATGCCTAAAAAATTGAACTGCTCGACATTGAAATAATGGAATCAACTGGAAATTATAATTGAACACTGTCATCTCATGAAATTACAACTGTAAACTTGCCAGGAAAAGAAAGCAAATACAGCTTTAACAAACTCAAAAGAAAATTTGGCGCAGCGAGAATAATGTCAAAATTTCTGCTTGAAAGAAATGGCTCTATATATGGGCACTAATTAATCCCGTCTCCAAAATTTTAAAGTAGATCATTTCCGCAAATAACTAACAAAAACAACCTTCAGCGGATCGCTAATCCTTGCATTGTTTGTGTGCTATCTTCAATTATCTTGTTAGCATGAATTTTACTAATAACCCCTGAAATATTTCCCTGCAAACAGTTTATACTCATCAACATTAATCATATACGGATAGCACAATAATCATTATAAATAAGAATGGGAGGTTAAGGACATCTAACAAGATGATGTAGGAGGCTAACAGAAATATGCTGCATCACTGTTTAAATCCCAATTAAAAAATTTCTTTTATTAACCCAAGGCATAGAAGAAATTTTTTAATTGTGTGTCTAGAGGCTCCAGCAGAGCAGCAGCAATAATTATGTCAACTAGCCACACCCGCTCTCAGAACCCAAATTGACTTTAAGAAGAATGTGACTTACTCTCCAGGTCACAAGCTTTGCTCGAAGCAATTGCCACTGATTTGGCCCAAATACACGCTCTGTACATCGGCTGCACAACATCCATACAAAGGAAAAGAAAAAAGTTGTGAATAACGAACAATAAAAGCTTAACTCACCAGAGGTAAATTCTACAACCAAAGCAGAGGCAGTGATTATAAAGGATGGCCACCATAAGAAGCACACCTAACAATTATTACTTGGTTCATTTGATCTATCTTGCAGATGAGTAACTTAGCTGAAATCGCCTTAACAACCCACGATTCCACATCAATATCATTAATCTGCAAAGAGCAAAAGACCAATGGAACGACCAAACTGTGGAGCACGAATACAAACTACAAGACAGAGACAATAAATGTACCTTCAATGTGTCTTTGATGATGGAATAAGGAATTTGACCGGTTTCCGTCATGCCAAGATCTACCAAGGTCAATAATCTCATTTTTTCTACACAATCTTCATGGAGAAGTCCTGCATATTAACTAGAAGAATAAGGCCAAGGACAGCATCTCAAAACTCAAAGGGTTCACCCATAAAATACACCAAAGCTCCATTTAGCAGAAAAGCAAGTACTAACCATAGGTTTTTAAAAATTCTAAATTTGACTTTTGGAAATTCAAGTAATCATCTAGCCTCCCAGTGAGAAAGATCTTCAGAAGCTGATATGCTAGAGCATATTTAGCATCTTTCTCCAATTGGACTATAGCAGGCATGTATAGCAAGCCACCCTGCCATATTAAAAGCCAAGAGTAAATATGGCAAGAAAGAACTGCAGATTTGGTACGTCACTCTCCTCAATTATTTCCTTGTTTATTAATTTTGATAGGTCTTAGATATGATCATGTTAGTGGACTACTCCATAACATTGTTCGCCAAGAACTTTGATACAGGCTTTTATTAGCTCCTAATAGCTGAGACTTAGCAAAATTCAAAGTAATTTACCCAGAATAGTAAAAATCAAACCACATCATGTATGATGTTGGTTGCTTAGATCCAGATAGTGCTACCTAGTATATCACTCAGATCAACAGTGACGAGGGAGACAATCATGCCGTACAATACTAGAGCCTATTTTCTTTTTGGATAACCGTAGTGTCCGGGGCCAGCTCTTATGCACTTCGACTAATTCCACAAGATACATATCACATCCCAAATACAAGAGTCTATATTGATGCACCTAAATCATTACATGCTAGCAATAGAATGTATCCAATGCACCAAAAAATACAAGATACCAACATAGCATGGGAAAAGAAAGCATTGAGCAATTCGGAATCTAAAATAAAGACAGCAGATAGTTTATATTAGAAAAGGGTCTCCTTTCTACCCAAGCAATTCAACTTCAGAATTCTGTTGAACATAGATATACCTGAAACATGTCAGGTGCCTTGACAAAGGCAATAATTGCGTGGAGAGCTTCTTCCTTTGCCTCATTCATGGCCTGAGCATCTTCATCCGAGAAAGTTTCCAAATACTTTATAAGAAACTTGAAAGACTCTTTTGCAGAGCTGCAAATACGAATAGGAGTCAGAGAAGAATACGAAAATTGTAAGTGCAGGTTGCCCCAGAAAATAAAAGTCCTTCACTATTACCTCTTGGTTTCCTTCAGAATGTTTGAGATCTTAAGGAAGAGCTCCCGCTGATCTTTGACTCCACGATTCCACTCTTTCAAGAAGCTATCTATCTTTTTGAAAGATGGCAAGATATGTTCAGCGACCTTTCCATTTATGGCCAAATTAAGGGCCTTCATGTACACAAAGAAACGGCTATAAGGATTCTCCAACAGGTTGTAGAGATTGAACAAGCTGAAAAGAGAGGAGGAACAAAACCCAATGTGACACCAGAAACATAAACTCCCAGTATTAAAGTGATTAATTTCAAGACATGATACATTTTTAAGCGCAATGCAGGCTTATCACTTGGTAGTTGAGAGAGTTTAGTGGATATGAGCTCTGCCATCTCATGTACTTGGTCCAAACTCTCAGGTTTCTTGACAAGGTTGCAGATTATTGTGAAAATGCACTCGAGATCTGAGGTAGAAACCAATTAAAGCAGATTACATAACTCAGAAAACAAACAAAATGCAGAAAACCTAACATGTGAAAGGATGGTTTCAATGTGCCAGACAATCAGAGATTGCTTCACATTGATGAAGAAAGAAGAGCTGCCTCTAAACCATTTGCTTAAAAATAGAAGTCAATAGAAATAGTTGCTTCTCGTGGGTTCTATCCATCACATTCTCCCGTATGTGCTAGATAATAACTAATTTGACTCAAGAATTTATTAAAATATCATGCACACTTGTCTTCTAGAAATTTATGTATAATTATATGAAGAAATTTCTGGATTATATATTTTGTTGTTCTTAGTGACAATGGTGTTGGGCGAGCTTGTCTGCACATTGACTAATCCAACTGCAGCTTGTTACATCACACAAGCACGCGTATCGTGTAAAGGCACCCACTAAGATTGGAATAAATAGGCTCACACTGAGTGAAGTAGCGGAGATTTTCGCTTCGGATCTCCAGGCTGTTACTCCTAAGCCATAACCAGGGGCGGACCCACGTGCAAGTGAGGGGGTTCATCCGAACCCCCTTCGTTAAAAAATTACACTGTATATATAAGATAAATTTTTTAATTTATGTGTATATATTTAACATTGAACCCCCTGAGCATAAGCCAAAGGACTAGCTCAGTGGCAAATGAGGTTCAATATTTCGCCTTAGTTTGTCTCAGCTCGCGGCTTCGAATCCTAATAAGCACATTTTTTTATCTGATTTGCGTGTTTAATTTTTTTTGAACCCTCTTCATAAAATTCCTGGTTCCGCCACTGGCCATAACCACTCAGCCATTCCCTTGGAGTCTATTCTGGATCATATCAATCAACTGAAATGTGAATTTTACCTTTCTCGGAAGCTTTAGAAAATATCAAATCCGCAGAAGTGACCATCAATGAAGCCAAATCTAGCCATCTTCCTTTAATTATGCATTCCTGTGTCTCGGCGCACAGCCTATTCACATGAGGCTCTGCAACCTAAGGACATGTTAAATCCATTCAGAACAAATACAAATACTACAGCCACAGTATTACAGTCTAAAATTAACTCACAGAATCTGTCCTTAAGAAATTCCATACAGCAATTTACTAAACTACCCGCATTTCAAATCCAGATAGTTTAAAACGCCAGTTTTTTTGAAATAGGTAATAAAACTAGATTACACAGCGTGATTAGTTAAAAGAGAATCCTGTCAAAGCTAAATAATTTGTAAACATGCAATAAATAGGTAAATAAAAATCGACGCATACACACACAGAGTTCGAGTAGTAGATGATTGTCGAGCAGGATATAAATTACCTCTTGGCCAGCGTCAGCCCATGACATCTGAGCGGTGAACAGAACGACGGAAAGCGACGGATCTTCCTCCGAAGTCGGAACGACGGTGGTCATTTTCCCTCTGGGTTTCCGTCGATAGCAAATTCGAAACTCCGAGAAAGTGAACGAGGAAGGGAGATGCCGCGGGGGTGGGGGAGTAAACCCTGGCTTGATGAAGTGGACTGCAGTGAGATAGAGGGGTATTCACGTGTTAATTTTGATTTATTATTCCAGCAGATATGTCTTTTGTTAATATTTTTAGGTCATATTATTTCACTAAACTTAATTGACTCGTTTATATTTGAATATACATTTAAACATTAAAATACACATTAAAGTTTAAATGTTAAATATGAATATATTTGAATACAATATAATTAAGATTATTCATTTTTCTCAACAGCTAAATGAATAAAAAATGTTTGCATTAGAAAATTAATCAACAAAATATTTATAAAATTATACAATGATTGGCAATAGTAATGACTATTATAATTGTGGATTATGATTTGAGATAATATTTACTAATAATCGAGTGTGTGATAGCTAATGATGATCATAGTGGTTAGTGATAGAAGTTGATGGAGATTGATTATTATTATAAATGATAGTAATAATTAACAATACTGATAAATAATAATAGTGATTAGCAAAATATAACGAATTTTAAAAGAAATCATGTTGGTGAATTTGTGATCCGCAATTCACAAATGTGATTGCATCTCATTGCAACTTCTCAATAGAAGCTTGGTAAGAGATTGATAATTTGCGGTGGATGATGCGGCCGTATGTTCCGACGCATTACTTAGACATAATGTTTATTAAAATTAATGGTTTGTGGTGCGATATGAGGTTTGCATGAGCGCATGGGGTCGCATTACTGATAATTTAACCGCATGAATTCATTGGGTATGCTATTGTTGTTGTTTTTCAAATGATGTATAGTCCAATCCTTAGTCTGAAGGTACGAAGTGTTACATCCAAAACGTAAGTTGAGAGAAATGAGATCGGTAATAGAATTATGCCTTAGGGCAAAGTTCTCTAAAAAAGTTTTGCCCTGCTAATCAGATAATAAAAATTGTATGCACGCGACAAGCACTATATGAGATGTTTAGCTTTGCGAAATTAGGTCATAGTTAAAAGTACTTTGACTCATAATTTTTTTATTACATGAGCAATAGGAATAAAAATTGAACATCAAAGGACAACAAACAAAGGGAAAACTACACAACATAGCAGACATGTGTTGTGTATTTAGGTATATAGCTAGTTATAAGAAAAATTATCATTCGCCACTATATTATTTAATTTGTAGCAAATTCATTGTTTATGTGCAATATATGTATAATACGACGAAACTCTTGCTATCTCAATTTCACTTTATTTCTTCCATTTCGTTTCTATCTCCTTTATACTAAAATCAATTCAAAACGTGTATTTTCTTTACAAATCGAACCTCGTTCTTAATGTAAATCTCCAACAAATTCAGAATCCGCTCTGATCGGGTAACTTCCTTTGGGGTTTGTACTTTTTGAGTTAATTTTGTTATTTATTAGTTTCGTATTTGTATTTTTTTGGTATTAATTCCTATTTATTTTGTATTTGGGTCAATCAATTTTTTTCAATTCGGATTTAGCAAAAGGAACTCCTAAAACTCATATTTTATTATTATTATTATTATTATTATTATTATTATTATTATTATTATTATTATTATTATTTATTAATTAATTTATTTATTTATTTTACATTTGTATCATTTAATTTCTCTAATTTCAATTAGAGTTAACTAAAAGGAACACATCGATTTTTGTACAAAGAATAAAGTGTAGCTGAAGATTTGAAGTAACAACAACAATAACATATCCAATAAAATTCCACAAGTAGGATTTGAGGAGGGTATGATGTACGCAAATCTTACCACTACCTCATGGAGATAAAGAGACAGTTTCCAAAAGACCCTTTGCTCAAAAGTCGCAAACTCAAGTAAGAGAGAAAAATAATATATATAGGTAACAAAAAAATTGTGTGTTTTTTGGTGCTCGTATATAATGCCGCTAAAAGATTTTGGTATTTATCCTCTATTTCTCTTTTATTGTATTCACTGTATTTATATTTTATCTCAAGTTTCAATATATATTTGTATTCATACTATTATTCTATTGACTAACATGCTTTGTGGTGCAGTGGTGGATTGTTTCATTCTTAATCAGATGTCTCGAATTTGAGTCTGGGAGATGGAGAAAATTATGTTGGGAGCGCCACCACTGAATGGGCTTGCAGTGCGCGATTTGAATTTAGTCAGTGCTTCAATGTGGACTCCGCACACCAAGTGGAAAATCAAAAAAAATCTATTGAATGAGCTATTTCCATCTGGTGGCTCTAGTGGATCCTGTGGTCCAGTGGGTGGCAAGGTTGTTGGTTGGTAGGGGGGTGGTCATTCTCTGGATTATCCTTTTTCTAATTGGCTTGGTTAATGTGTTATACTTTTGTTATGAACTTTTATTTATTTGATAAGATTGTATAAATAATTGAAGAATTTTGATAGTATTCACAACTTATGATTTATTTTATGTTTATAGCAAAAAATACAACTTAAAATTCAAATCGCATATTTGCGTTCTTAATATATTGTACTTGATTGAAATGATCCTTAATATATAACAAGTCACGCTTCACAAATCACTCAAATGAACACCTTTTTGAGGATAGTAAATTTTGTTAGAGAAAGGAGAGACAAATGTGTTAGATTTCACATAGTTTTGTCTTTGGAGCTAACAAAGAAGAAAATAATGTTAGATTTTCTTAGCCACATGGGGCCTACAATTAAAATTAATTTTTTTATTTAAATTTGTTAGTTTTAGGATAAAAGATCAAAATGAAAATATTTTGTTATACATTAAGGCCCATATGCCACGACCCAACCCTGTAGGCCGTGACGTGTGTCCGAACTGGGCACTCGCGTATATCCCTGCTATCTGTAAGTAAATATGTCCCCTATTTACGTTATAGCATATCAACAGGCAGGATAACATATAAGCCGGCGAGGCTTATCATAGGCACCACTGTACATACGTGCATATACAAACCATACACAAACCACATACATGTCCACAGACCTCTAAGAGTAAGAACAGTAACATATGGCGGGACAGGGCCCCCGCCGTACCCGTGAAAAAATAAATATATATATCGAGGGTTAATACCAAAACTAGGCTCCGACACAATAGAGCGCTTCTGAAATGCTGAGTGGAATTTCTACGCTGACGGATCCCCAAAGTGTGTATCTGTATCTGCGGGCATGAATGCAACCCCCTCGAGAAAGGGAGGGTCAGTACGACATATGTACTGAGTATGTAAAGCATAGACATCATAAGGAAATTACAATTGGCGTAGGGATGCAGGGGGCAAGTATAACATTTAACCATTTACTGTACTCGCATCGTATAAAAAAAAGTCATACATATTACCATCACGTACTGTGCCCGGCCCATTTTGGGGACTCGGTGTACCATCTACATCATTCTGTCATCATATTCACATATATATTATTAGCGCTGTGGAACGTACAGCCCGATCCGTGTATATAGTAATCAGGTTTGGTTTCCCCCCTTTAGATGTTTTGAAATTTATTGATAATTGTCATAAAGAGTTTGATGAGTTGAGGAAGTTTGATAATGTGATATTTGGGTTGTTGATGGATAAGTATAGGGAGAAAGGGTACTTGTTTGAAGCTACTACTGTTGTTTTTGCTCATACTAAAGAACTTGATTGTGTTCCTAGTTTGTTGTATTGTAATCGTTTGTTGACGGATTTGTTGAAAGGTAGTAACTTTAAATTGTTTTGGTGAGTTTGTGATGCAATGCGTGAAGCAAATGTTATGTTCAATGCCCTTATGTATACCAGTATGGTGGATGCTCATTGTAGTGAAGGGAATGTTAGTGATGCCAAGAAAGTATTTACTGAGATGAAAGAGATGGCATTTGTTCATATATGTTTGCCTAAAAGTTTTTGATGAAAGGGTGAAGTACCAAATACACTTCAACAATTATAAAGCCCTTAAACAGTTGGGCATTTGTATTTTGCACCAAATTTTTATATTTTGTATTCCTATGTATTTGTATTGAAAGATAAGTACCAAAATATGTATTTTGAATCTTTTGTATTTTATACCAATATGCATTTGTATTCATATGCTTTTGAATTAAATGGTAAGTATCAAATACATTCCGCATCAACAGTTAGAACTTCTGTGTTCACTTGTATTTGGATTCAACTATTAGATAATTCATATGCATTTTGTATTCAGATTTAAACCAATATAATATAATTGAAGAAGAACATAGTAAATCTAATGATTTTGCATTTTGTATTTGAATTTGCTCGGATCTTCGATTTTGAATTTGATTTTGTAACAGCCACTTAAAAGTTCAATTTGTAACATGAAGATTTTTAGGGAGTGCTTTAGCTAATTTATCGTAACAGAAAAGATTTGTTCCATGTTTTAAGCAAATTAGTTAATTTGTATTTGTATCTTTTTTATGAAAAACTTACCTAATATACCATATTTAGAAAATATTTACTATTTATAGTTATATATTTTTAATACATCTATATTGCATGTATAATTAACTTTTAATACATAATGCAATTGTTTTACCAAAATAAGCCTAATATGTTTTAAGATACTTATAATACAAATATATTGCATGTGAAATTACTTTTATACATAGTAAAATAGATCTATGCTAAATGCATAATTCGCTTTTAATACATGATGCAATTTTTTTTTATCAAAAACAAGTATAATACATTTTAATACATATATATTACATATCACTTTTAATACATAATACATTTGCTATAGATGATAAATATTTTCTAAATATGGTATATCTAGGTAACAAATAAAAAATATTTTTAAAAACAATAAATATTTTATAGAAGGAACTCAAAAAGGTAATTACCCCTCTCATTGAAAAATACAATAGATACAACGTTTAGGAAACCCAAAATTTAATTATGCATTATAAATATTGCAACTATAGCTAAGAATCCCTAATTAAGGCCTAATGTTAGCTGTTTCTAAAATTTTCCCAAAATTAAAAGTATGGATTACACAAATTCCATAGTGTTAAGAGTTAATTACATTCTATTCCTACTCTTTTTCAAATTATAAAAATTCCTTAAATTTAGTGGAGTTCGAATACAACCCAAAACGTCATGATACACCACGTAAAGTGATGTATCCTACCGATATATCGCGTAAAGTGATGTATCCAACACCCGATTCATCACGTAAAGTTATGTACCCGACTGATAAATCGCGAAAAGTGATGTATCCGAGAATATGAGAGAATAGAGATTTTTGTAATTTATTCAAATGATATTTTTTTTTTAGAGAATATGGTAAAATAAGTTGTTTATTTATGTAATTTTTCAAAATTAAAATCACCTCGAAACCAAAAACTTTATAAATATATTCCACTTTTTAAGTAGATTTCAAATATGGGCCTGAAAACATACCATTGACAAAGAGCCCAGAATCCCAGCCCAGATATTTTCTAGCAGTTAGGACTTGGGGCGCACGACAAATGGATATTCCTAACTTGGACCCAAAATTCCGAATCCAGCCCGCGAATTTAAAAAGACTACAGAGTCGATCGAATGACCACCACTTCCCATCGGCGGCGACCTTCCGCGATCTCCTTCTCCGACGAAATTTTTGCGATCTCCGACGAAATGTTTGTATGTTCCTCTGTTTTCTATGCTCTCTATCTATCTCAACCTTCTCTAGTCTTCCACATAAATGTTACCAACAAACCCTATTTTCTATTTTCACATGATTTGTAATCGTAGAATAGGAATTTTATGGTTTGAAATGCTTTCTGTCTGCTTCTGCTGTACTAAGAAAGTCTCAAAATTTGATCTTTGTAGTTCTTTGTTTTGCTTGCAAGTTAATTTGCATTCTTATTTGCTTTCGTGTGACAAACTTGTGGCCTTTTATTGATCCACTCTGAAGTATTACTACTCAATTTTATGAATGTTTGAATTTATACTTCTAACTTTATCCCATTTTGTGTCTATATATGACGTGTTTAAATTGTTGGTCTGGAACTTAAAAATCTGCAGTTTGGGTAAATTGGAAAGCAAGGTAAATGTTCCTCCAAAGCCTCAACTTCAAGACACAACAAAATTAGTCATCGAATAATCATGCCTCAATTCCATTTATGTCATAAATTATGGGAAATTATTAATTTAGACAATTCTGTAAAATTTAAAATTTAACCGGACAGAACTCTGTGATAGGGTAAAAAAGAGTAGTTTTGATTATTTTAATTGCCTACATTAAATGGCTAAGAATAGAAATCTGTCAAATCATTAGAAGTTTGCATATGTTGGAGAAGGGTAGAGAGTCAGGCCCATTATCTGCTTAGTTTCGAACCTTGCACCATTGACCTTGATTATAAAAAAAAATTAAAAGTTAGTAAATGTCCATTTAGTAAGACGGAAATAGACCTCAGACTTTACAATAAGAAAAGTTGCTTGTCCCATAACTAATATACCAGTATATGTATCACCTGGTTGAATATACTGGACTGATTCAGATATTAGGGCATTTAAAAGTAATGATTTCAATAACTTAAATTATATATGGTTGGTAATAATTCCCTATGTCCAAATTTTATGATACTCTTTCCATCTTGTGAGGTCCCTGAATGTATGCCATTCCATTGGCATACCATTGTCACAACCATCAAGTACTGAAATTCAAAAATATTATGTGATGTTTACTCCATCAACCTATTTTTTTTGACCAATACTTTAATATTTTTCCATTATCACTACAACAAAAACAACAATAACATACCCAGTGAAATCCCACAAGTGAGGTCTGGAGAGGGTAGAATGTACGCAGACCTTACCACTACCTCATGGAGGTAGAGAGATTGTTTTCGAAAGACCCTCAGTTCAAGTGCAACAAATCTCTATAGAAAGAAGGAGACAATGAAGAGAATGTAGCAAATAACAAGGAAATGGTGCAAAAGTCTACTAGAGAGGAGACAAAACAACAATAAAATCATGTGATAATCGAAACACCATAAAACATACTAGGATAGATTATTAAAAAACAATAACAAACAATGATAAAATTAAACAAACAATAACTACAATAATACAACTAATACCATCGCAAACACCAACCACCCTAAGCAAGACAACATTACACTACCTATTAACCTTCTACCCTAATACGTGCCTTCCACACTCCCCTATCTAGGCGTATATCCTTGGTAACTTGAAGTTGCGTCATATCCTGCCGTATCACTTCTCCCCAATACTTTTTCGGCCTACCTCTGCCTCTTCTCATGCTCTCTATAACCAACCTCTCGCACCTCTTCACGTGTCCACTGGCACTAATATAATAGATAGACAAGCCAGCCTTTTCATATTTAAGTGATCGAGATCAGTTTGTATTTAAGTGATCAAGATCAGATGATGTTCCCGACGGAGGCAAAAACACTAGGTGATTCTTCATCTGTCTAGGCCTCGGTGGAGTTACCCCGTACCCAGTGGAACTAGACAAGGTGCGTGGGCAAGCTAGTAAGGACACCACAGTTATTAAAAAAATAGATCAACTGATCTTAGATACCACTTAAATCTGGCTGATCAAAATGGGCGCTTAAGATAATAGTTCATGAAATTAGTGCACAAAGAGTTACAATTCCCTTTTTCTCAAGCTCAAGGTCAAATATATGCAGCCGTGCAGGGTTTACTGTTTGTTAATTTTCCATTCCAAAATTTACATCTCTCCTTTTTTTTTTAAATAATTGTTTTCTTCATAACTCGTGGTTTGTGGATCTGGATAATTTTTAAAATCTAATTAATCAATTGCTGTCATTGTTAATCCACCTTATGGATAGAACAGTGCTTGAGTTAAAGTTGGAGGTCCTTACATAACTGACAAACTCTGTCTTGTTGTTGTAAGTGATCCATCAGGTGCCCTCCTTTAAAGTTCTGCGTATCTAAATGGACGCACTTTCAACTGAAGATTCTATTATGAAGAGTACAGAATTGATATCCAAGAAGAAAAGAAAAAGGGCGAGGCAGAGGGCTAACAGAAAGGTAAGACAGCAAAGGTTGGGTCAAATGCTGAAAAATGTGGCGGCTCCTAAAAGTGAAGAAAGTTCCGTTGAAGATGCTGCTAATTTAGAGAATTATGAAGCTCAATTGCTTCCTCTAGGACATCTGGAAATACAAACAGAATCGACCACAACTCTTTTGGAAAAGAGTCCTGTTAAGAAAAAAAGAAGAAAGAAAAGAAGTGGGATGAAGGCGTTGAACAAAAAAGTTGACCTTTGTAGCATGGATCAGAACAATGTTCCCTCAAATCCAAGTATGCTGGATAGTAAGCATGGAGAAGTAGAAAATGGTCTACTCAATCCAAATATTTCCATTGAAGACGTGGCTAGTTTAGAGAGTTCTGATGCACAATTGCTTCCTCTAGGACATCTAGATATACAAACAGAAGCGACCACAACTCTTTTGGAAAAGAGTCCTGTTAAGAAAAAGAGAAGGAAGAAAAGAAGTGTGATGAAGGCGTTGAAAAATTCAGAGTTAATCATGCAAGTTCATTCAGCTCCTATAAGCCCAGGTGATTTCTGCATGACAAGGGGACTTCGTTTGAAGAGAAAACTTCTCATCCTTGATGTTAATGGGCTACTTGCTGATGTAGTCAATCCACCGCCAAAAGATTGTAAGCCCAACGCATGTTTCGCAAGACGGGCAAGTGAGAATGAATGATTTAGTTTTGATTTAATTGCTTAAATAACCTTTTGAGTTTCATTCACATGATAAAGAAACATATGGTTCTTATACAAAAATACTTGTCACTTTGTTTGCAGTATTTAAGAGACCCTACTGTAATGATTTTCTGAAATTTTGCTTTGAGAGATTTGACGTGGGCATCTGGTCTTCTAGATCCAAGTAATCCTTGATTTTGAATTGCTTCTTGAGTTTGTCACTTGGATCTTTTATGTTTACCCCAGTTAATGATTTAAGTTCCTTTAATGCATTTTATGGTTTAATTTTGCATAAACATTTAGTGGAATATATGTTTGTGCAGGAAGATCATTGTTAAAGTGGTTGATTATTTATTGGGAAACACGAAGAACAAGTTGTTATTTTGTTGGGTAAGCTTTCTTCCTTCCAAAAATAGTTCCATATCGCTCCTTCTAGTTGGACCCTTAAATTCGTCTTCCAGACAGCAGAAAAGTGACAAAAATAAAAGCAAAGAAAAAGGAGTATGACTCCCCATCATTATTTCTTTGCTTGGGGAAAGATTCAATTTCCTTTGTGGTCTTTTGGCTATGATCTACGCTGATGCTTAAGGAACTCTTGTGCTCTGCCTGATTGTCAGGTCTCTGATAGATCATTGTGATTTTACAATTCCTTCCCGAGCATGAGACTAATATTACCAAATGCATGAACACATGGGCTGTTTTTCCCCTTTTGGATTTAGGGTTTAGAATATATTACCAACTGCATGAACACATTGGTTGTTTTCGTCTCTTGGAATGTAAAGGGATGAAAAGTTATATTTGACTTCTTTCTTGTAACTATTCTGGCCCTAGTTCATTTATATTGTTTGTCTTTGCATTTTATCCGTTATGTTGCTTGACCATGCCCTTGAGGACTGCGAATTGTGATAGAAACCACCTTTGTTGTAAGGTGGGAGAGGAGGTAACTGGTGAATTTTTACCTCCTTGTGTTTCCCCACCAGAACTTTCTTAACCAAAGGGTAGTTCATTTTTTTCCTCTCTCTCAGCCCAACCATTAGTAAAATGGAAAGGAAAAGAAAAAGAATAATGAGCCAGCAGTCACAGCATGACACTTCTATGTGACCATTGATTTGTGGATGTGTGTGTGTTTATAGATAGTTTGGTTTTTCATTTATTGTTGGGCACTTCTCTCTTAGAGGAATAATCAGTTTCTATTTACTAAATATCGCAGGATATGTCGCATAGTACTCAGACAATGTTCAAGACACTTGAGAACAAGCATAAGCCCTTGGTTTGCAAGGAGCTGAGCAAGGTGTGGGACAGATATGATCCCAATCTACCCTGGGAAAGAGGTGATTATGATGAATCAAATACTTTACTATTGGATGATTCTCCTTACAAGGCCTTGCTAAATCCGGTAAGCTTTACACCACCCTCTTTTTGGTTCCAAGACTACCCCTAAAGGGGATTCTGACTTGGTATTTCTTTTCGTGATTGTAACTACATTATGCACGACCTTGTTCCTCAGGTGCACACTGCAATATTTCCTCATTCTTACAACTTCAAGGCCGAGAATGATAATTCACTAGGTGAGACCCTTTTGTCTGGTACATTTGTATACTATTGTTTCCCCTTCTTTTTTAAAAAAAATAAATTTTAAGCCATCACCCAAGTTGTGATCCTTGAGGTGTTGTGGGGAAGCGGGCTTGACACCTACCCTGTAAATTAATTGGCAAAAGAATACAAATAGAAAAAAAAAAAAAGAGGAAGGGGGGGGGGGGATATTTCTATGTACATGAGACTCTATACAGTCTTTGCTAAAAAGATGTAGTAAGGAGGAATTTTATACATCCTGTTCTTGCTAATCTATCGTACCCTGAATTCAGTGAGCTTACAAAAAATTTAGCTTTGTCATACCTCAGTCTAAACCTTGGGCGTTTGATCTTGTCTAACTGAAAAGGGCCCTTAATGTCTTTGTGTAGACTTTGGAAGGTATAGTAGTATGCTCTGCTTCCCATGATTGTGGCTCTCTTAGCAATAGGTCTGCCACAAGATTGGCTTCTCTAAAGCAGTGAGTTATTTGCACTTCAGCTTGGTCCAGAATCTGATTTGTGGAGTTTATAACCTGCTTCAACTTGAGTTTTTTTGAATTGCATGTTGTCAGCATGCTGGTCACTATTTCCGAGTCCAGTTCCAACCAAATATTGTTCTATACCTGCTTTACATACCAGTTGATCCCCTCCTTGGCTACAAAAGCTTCTGCAAAGTTGTTGCTGCTACATTGTAAAGAAAGAGATAAAGAAAGAGAGAAAGCCATAATTAGAGCACCATTATAGTTCCTAATTGCTCCTCCAATACCTGCTTTGCCTGTGGCCTGAAAGAAGCTACCATCTGTATTAATTTTAACACAGCCAGGACTTGGTTGACATAACAGCCTTCCAATTCACAGTTGCGACTTTTCCACTTCCTCACAGATTCTAGGCCAAGGCCAAGTTAACTTGTATTTGGGATAGGCGTTGTTCGTAGCTGCGTGAATGATCCAGTTGATCTGGATCGTCATATTGGTGAAATTCAACTTCTTGTCTCCAAATTTGATAGCACACCAATTCCTCCAAATCTCCCAACAAATTATAATTGGGGTAATCAGCAGCAATGTTGTTTTCCTTTTCATGTTTAATGTGGCCCCTTTTAGTGGTTATTAGAACTGATTCCGACCATCTGACTAGTGTGAACTGCAGTGGGCTTAGACACTCTTGCCGCTTGATTTCTTTCCTTGCTTAATGATGTTAGATGTGATGCATATGAGAAACATGCAAAGTTAGATTAACATACACGGACTATGCAAGCAGCAATCTGCTAGTGGTGATTGATTGACCCACTATTAAGCAGGGGCGGCTTAATGGAATATGTGGCAATTTTTTATTTTTCATATTTTGTTCTTTTCACTTCAAATAAAGGGGCATATTTTGCTTCCCACTCTTAAAGCTTCATGGACATTTTCTGCGCTTTTTGCGTTAAAAAATACTGATGATTATTGAATCAAGCTTTTCTTGGAAATTTCTAATTTATGTTGGTATAAAATGAACCATGTTATAGGCCCTGGAGGTGATTTGCGAATATATTTGGAAGAAATATTAAAAGCCGAACATGTACAGAAATATGTAGAGCAACATCCATTTGGTCAGCAGCCAATTGATCAGACAAGCTCAGACTGGAACTTCTACTCTGATGTTCTTTGTAGTCTGCTTGGTCCGCGGACAATTGATCTGACAAGCTCAGAAGAGTTATTAAAATCTTAAATTCTTGGTCTGCACTTGTATAAATTACATGTGATAGTGACTTGCTGCTAACATGTTGGGATGATCTCGTTTGTGGAGCTGAGATTGGTTTCACACTTTTGGGAATTTAAAGCAGATGACTGGTCTGAGCTGTGTAACAATCACCACCAATGTGGACTGCTGCAGCTAGAATTTTTTTGAGCTATAGGCGGTCTTATCCGTAAGAGGGTCTTCATTAATTGTTTCGACATGTTATCTTGCAACATTATCCAGTTAATGTTGTTGATTTATTTCCTCTCCCTCTTTATTTTTCTTGGGGAACATTGCTTTTTGTAGCCTAGACTATTGTTCCGCCTGTTGATTTTGTAGTATTATATGCTTATTCTCGTGATAATACTCTCCCTTTGTCTATATGTGGCAATGGTGATTTTGTAGCTTCGGATGGGAGAATGAATGCATTTTTTTTTTTGCAAGAAAATAAAGTTCTTGCTCATGTTACTGTAGCTAGTTTTATAGATTAGAAGCAGCTCTGATACAAGTTTCATGAAAGGAAATAGAGGCTAGCATAACCAGCAAACTCAGCTTTATACATTCTTACTCTATTATTCACATATATTCATAATCTGCGTGGAGGTTATCACTAGCATAACACAACTGCTAGCATCTGTCTTTAACTTCAAAAAGAAAGTGCATTTAGAACACTGGAAAGGCTTTAATGACTCAACTGATGCTATCTATGTTTGTAGCAACAGGTATTATCACCTACTTACAAAACTAGTGGTTATTGTTATAGTCAATGCTCCATGGACAAGAAGTAGAATTGAACACACAAAGTCACAAGAACATTTTGGATTTGAATTGTTGGGGATACCAAGCCTGGGTAGTAGTGCAAAGCCTAGGCGACACTCGAGAGCCCAGGTAGCAAGCTACCATAGTGAACTCTACCCCGAATCGACGATCCAAATATAGATATTAAACTGATAAAGAACAGATACGATCTTAGCAAAAGGCCGAGAAAAGTTTACTTTACAAAGTTCTCAGCCCAGGGCTTTATTTGCAGCTGGTTTTCGTACTTCCTAATGCGCCAGCGATGTGAGAAGTATTTTTTTTTCACTCCAACTAATTAGAATGAATATTTTCTTGAGCTTATACAAAAAATTAAAGATTTTGAAATTTACGTGAAACTACATAATAAATCATCTGATTTTGCAAATACCTTTTTACTAAATTAAAAAAAATAATCACATTACAAATGAAGTTGTCTCCGTGTGACTGTTAAACTATTAATATTTGCATTAGGTAGATTGTCTACGTTATACTCCAAAGGAGTACGATCCTTATCCGATATCTCAAACTCAAGTACTAGGCTACAAATAAATAGTGGCGGAGCCAGGAAATTTATTAAGGGGTGTCAAAATATAAAGTAAAAAAATAAATGATGCTAGCAAGGGTAGAGAACACACAACTTCAAGCAAATTTTGCAACTCCTTAACCACTACACTAAATCTTCAACTTGTGTTAAGAGGTGTCAATACTTATATATATATTTATTAAACCAAATTTTGACCTATATATACAGTGTAATTTTCCTACGAAGGGGTGTCGCTTGACAGGTAAGTAGCTCCGCCCATGGCTACAATTAATTTGACTAGACTCCATTTGGGGCCAGCCAATGGAATGTATGCAAGTGGTCCTGTTTCTTACATACACAGGTAAACAGAATATAAGATTTTCAAATTAAATCCCTAACTATCTTTTATACCACTTCCACTTTTTGTTCTTCTTAATTACTATATCTCATTTTCATGGACCACAAACTATCTTTTCATTTGTTGCCACTTTGAGATTAAAGTCTAACATTACTCCTTCAAGGTGTATTTTGTTACTCCCAAGCAAAATTCCAAATTGCTACAAATCTATCACACATCTTTTAGAGACTCCATCAAGCTAGCCTTATGCCAATTTGTTATATCTATAGCTTGAGATTAACCATATTGCAATGTGAAATGAGCAAATATAAAGCTTTTTCATGACCCTTTTATTGTTCCCACCCTGTGTTCAGTATTTGCATTGGGTTCGATCAAATTTGAATTTGCACCGAAAAGTTAACAAAGGTGATTACGTATCCAAAAGGCCACGTTAACCCCAGATCTCTAATTAAAAATGAAGAGTACTTATCAGCCCCTTCACCACAATCCTTGGTGGTGTAATGATCGACCTGGTTTGGTTATATGTAAATAGTATCTTAAGAAGCAAAAAAGAAAAAAATGCAATGTGCAAATAATAAAAGGATGCCAATTGCCAAAAGATATTGCCACGTATATATATGTAGAGTACTATAAATTACCACCCAATAATTAACATTAGCTTATCAACCTTGTGTGCAATGTACACATACATACATTACAAGAAATGATCACAACTTGGTAGTTTAATTTCCGATCATTATTTAGCCTATGGTTTCATAATATAGGAAACAAATGTTGCTTATATCATACATATACCTTCTTCTTTTTTTTTCTAATTAAAATTCATCAATGAGATTAATTGGAGTAAACTGGAACTCCATACCCTTGTTGGTCTTCTTTTGTATCAAATATTTTAACAAATTATTGTGGATTGAAAAAATATTGTGGTAATCCTGCAGGTGGATACACAAGAACTTGTGAACTTGATGGTATATTATACATTGTTGAAGGCAAAGGCCGGCATAGCATTGAAGTTTTGAATTTCTTCGAGTTGTGGTATTGATAATCCATGATGACTTCCCAAATGAAGCAGAGACACTACGAGAAAAAAAGGCTTATTAGTGATCAAGATTTAGTGATGGGTTAAAAAACTGGATATCAACCCTAAGAACATACTTAATTACAAGAACAAGAATTAATTATTTTTTGTTCCCTAATTCTCGTTGTCAATAAATTAATATGAAAGATCCCATGTCAAGAGAGACTTATAGGCAAAAATCTTTATAATACAACAACAACGTACCTAGTGAAATCCCAGTAAGTGGGGTATGGGGAGGGTAGAGTGTGCGCAGACCTTACCACTACCTCGAGAAGGAAGAGAGGTTGTTTTCGAAAGACCCTCGACTCAAGTGCCTCAAACCCAAGTAAAAGAAGAAGAAGAAACAATAAAGAAAGCATAACAATTAATAAGAAAGACAAATGTGAAGTCTATAATAAAAAAACAACAATAATAACAGCAAAATAGTGTGATAATAGAGACGTACAATACACAACAAAATATGGTAATCCTCCACTAACCTTCATCCCTACTAACCTTTTACCTTAATACGTGTCCTCCACTCCTTCTTATCTAGGGTCATGTCCTCGGTAATATGGAGCTGTGCCAAATTTTATCCAAGCACCTCTCCCCAATATTTTTTCAGCCTATCTCTACCCCTCCGATTTCCCCCTACAACCAGCCTCTCATACCTCCTTACTGGGGCATCAACGCACCTCCTTTGCACATGTCCAAACCATCTCAGTCTCGCTTCCCTCATCTTGTCCGATTACCCCTACACCTTTTTATAATAACGACACCATTTGTCTTAACATATAATATAAATAACATGAAAGATCGATTTTATAGGGAAAAAAAGCATGGTTGTTAGGATAAAATGTTGGTCACAGAGAGGTGGTACAACATTAATATTGAAAATACCTGATTGAGAGGAGTAATTATTCTGATAAAGGCCAAAATTGAAGCTGTTGCTATTTCCCTTAAGAAGATTAGTTAGGTCAAGATTTCGAGAATCTAGTTTCACTTTATCTTCATCAGACACCACCATCTTCTCCTCGTCCTTCCTTGCATTAGTAGGACTCTTGAGCTTCAACAACTCGGTTAGAGGCAACCCGGTCCCTCCTATTGAAGGCATTTGAAGTGGAGATAATTCGTCGATTTCATGCTTAGCTTCATTAAGCAACCAATCAACAACTTTGCTTGGTTGATCAAGCCCTAATTTGTCTTGAAGATCATATAGTTGAAGGGCTGTGGGAACGGAGAGCCTAACTCTCCGATCCCTCAGCCCTTTCAACGTAAGAACTTTAGTATGGCGATCTTTCCCTCTAAATGCTCGTGGCACACGAACGATCCTTGGATCTTTAAATCTTGTCCATGATGTTGAATTTGGCCTTTTTGGAATCTTAGTAACGTTATCATTTGGATCTACTTCTCTAGTATTCATCTTTTGTGTATCATTCCTAATAAAATGTCTTTTTTGCAATTTTCTGTTTGATGGCCCAAAGAAGTATTAGTGTGAATTTAAGAAGAGTATACACATATACGTGCAATAAGATCTAACTTCTCTGCTGTTCATAATTAAAAGTAAGCCCTAAGTTTGAAATTAAAAAGTGGATAAGGTAATGAAAATTAATCACAAGCATTATAAGGACTTAAAGATAGAAATTAAATTGATCAAAGAAATGATAATACAAGGTAAATGGAAGAAACCTATAGTTCTTTTTTGCTTATCGAAAATAATGAGTAATAATTAATATCTGCTTATATAAAACGTAGGTATATGAAAGAAACATGGATATTATAAACTAATTTGCCCTAGCAATAGCAGATATATATAGAGAATATATGAAAGAAATGGAAAAAACCATGAGCCAGAGTATATATATAATTAATGAAGATTTTAAAGAGTTTTAATATAGTACGCAACATTTTTATTTTTTTAGAGAATATAAGTAATGAAGAATGTTCAATTTGAGAGAAGAAGATGCTTCAGTCCAACCGACCATGCTCTAATAGCAATAAGCATACCAAAACAATGGTTAATAGTGCGAGTGTGTGACACGTGTCCTTCACATCTCATTAGCTTTACGATATAAAATTATGTGTATTTGAAAATTTGTAATCGCAAACGTACATTTATTAATTTATAATAAAGAAAATATAAATATATGCGATATATCAATGTAACGCTTTAGAATATTTCGATATCTTAATTATGAACTATGATTTGCTTGTAAATTGGTATAACAATTGTGAAAATTTTGATAATTTTTAAAACTTGTGGATTTCATATTTATTAAGAAAAAAAAATACAACTTAAGAAATTCAAATTACATGTTCAAACAAAACTTCAACTTTCATATTAATCTAATTTCAAATTATACTTTAATATCACATCTCCAAACGGGTGAAGAACTGAAATGAATGGTCTTCACCCTTTGCTGAAAAGAGTAAAAATGTAATCCTGATGTCCTTAGCTACAATAAGGGGAAGGAGAAGAAGTTGATTATTTAACCCTTAATTAATTAATGAGAGGGACCAAACTGATATATCATCCCACCCCTTACATATATATTTGATACATAATTATATAATATTTAATTATTTATACAATATCAATATATTATTTATGTTGAGTTTTAAAGATGTAAATGAAAAATAAAAGGTTGTGACCTTTACGAAAGGTTGTGCCTTTTCTAAAGGATTGTGACCGTTCCGAAAGGTTGTGCCTTTTCTAAAGGGTTGTAACCGTTCCGAAATGTTATGACTTACTGAAAAGTTGTGACTTTTTTGAAAAATTACGACTTTTCTGAAAGGTTGTGACTTTTATGAAGGGTTGTGACTTTTTCGATAAGCCACAATAAACACTCGTTCACACTATCCTTTATTGTCTATAAATAAAGAATTTTCCTTTTATTTTTAAAACATCAAATTTCTCTCTCTTCTGCATATATTTTCTTACAAACAAAGTAGAGTCTTTGTGATTTTGTTGCTGACTTTTGAGTTTGCTGAAATTATTGAAGTTTGAGGTACCGCTAATTCTTTAATAGTTTATCTGTTCTATCTTGACAGAAAATAATCCGTAACCTCAGGTACATTGAAGGGATTAAATTCTTTAAGGACATATAGTGAATTCTCTAGATTCAAATACTGTTTTTATTGTTCTTTTTATTATTTCTGATTTGATAACTTTATTACAGAAATAACAATATATACATATAATCATTTTTGTTAAAATTCTTTCTTTTATCGCTTGTACATTTATAAGAAGCCCGTTATATTTTTTACACTGCATATAGTGGTTAAAGTAGATTCTATATTATCACAGATTGGAATATATTGATCGATAAGGTAAAAAGTGTTCACAAAATCAGTATATATAGGTAAGGTTCCCATTATTAAATATTCTTCCGGCAGTCCCACAGTCCACAGCCGCAATTCCCACCGACCCATGACTAAAAAGAAACATTCTTTCGTAAATTTTATAATGTTAAATAATTAATAACTTGTTTTGTTTTTTTTAAATTACAATTTTTTTAAAAAATTTATTAATTTCAAATACATCAATAAACCTCCAGATATATCATCAGATATTCTAATACATAAAAGAGGAATGAATGGAATAAAGAGGTATTAAAGAGGGAATAAGATATCTGAATACATAGGAGAAGAATGTATCCGAAAGAGAGGAATGTATCAGCGAAAAGGGAGTGACGTATTAGAGAGGGAATTTTTGAAATACTTTTAAATTGTAAAATTTTTTAGAAATTATGATAAAATAAGATGTGTATTTAGATAATTTTTCATAAAATAATATAGAGCTATAAGAAAATCTTTTATCTTAGACTTTTTCATCTCTTTTCTTTCAATGATATTTATGCGCATTTATCAGATGATGGTTAGTGAATTCCGTGTACAAATTCTCCTTTTTCATTTCCCTTTATTTCTTCTGAAGTTAGTTTACTTCTTGTTCAAACATCTACTTCACCCTTTTCATGTCAGTAGAGAAAAGAAGAAAAGAATTCTTGGCCCAAAACACAACGTAGAGATTTGATCTGCACGCCAAAGCATATATAGGAAGGTTGTGCCTAATTGAAGTGGTGGGACTTTGGGAATGTTAAAAGGTACGGAATGATAAAGACGACTACTACGTATTTATAAGATTTAAGCACGACGTGTTCCTACCCGAGCATAAATAGATAAATGAATAAGCACGACGAGTTCATAAGGGTTATTCATAATTACATTTCTACAACGTAAAGGAATTCCCACCAAAGAAGGATCACAAGTTATTTACATGCATCTTGAATAGCAGGAGATAATATCTCATGTCGTCATTCAACAAAGGATATTTCTCTTACAAAGACACTTTTCTTTGTTTTATAACTCAAAAGTCACTCAACTATTGGTATTTCACCTTCAAAGTCACCCAATCAATATAAATTATTTTTTTGTTAAATAAATTTGCTGACATGGAGTTTTAGAGTCACCTGGACACAGATCCTTTCTCTTTGGTACAACTTCCTTTGCGTGTTCTCGGTGAGGTCCTTTCTTCTGCTTCCGAGGACACTCCTTCGGGAGCAGGGGCGAAACCATGATTTCAACTTTATGGGTTTTGGAATCTAAACGATGACTTCAAGTATTATTAATTGAGTTCTAAACTTAATATTTGTACATATTTAATTAATTTCTCTACATAAATATACTATTTGAGCAAAAATTACTGGATTCTGAACCAGTATCCGGGCGCCTAGCTCCACCCTTGTTATCCTTGACAACTCCTCTCTTCCCTAGATCCTTCCACCAAATGTCCTTTTCTACAAGCGCCATGCACTCTAGACAAATTTTTATTTTTTGAGAAGGACGCTCTAGCCAATTTTACCCAATACAACTTTACTAGCTAGGTGCAGTTGTAATGTGATTCAAGTTTCTTGCCTATAATCCCCCTCCATTCTTTCTTAAATAACCTTTTCGAACTTTACCAAATGAAAGTTTTTTTTTTCTCCCTTGCCTTTTCTTTCTTAAATAATCTTTTCGAACCTTACCAAATGAAAGGTTTTTTTCTCCCTTGCCTTCTCATAGAGAGCCCCTCCTAATTTCAACTCTGCAACCAAGAATCTTTGTCAGTCATTGAATGCTTAGAACTTCATTGACTGCGTATAGAAACTTTTTTGGTAAATTATATGCAATACAAAAGCAGCCGGAAAAAAACAACAGAATGAGTCTCAGATACTTCAGTTATGTCTCCACTGCATCTCAAAAAATTAATGTGTCATCAGCAATTCAGTATAAAAAATGTGTGACATGTCTTCTTGATCGCCGTCTATGTCCAAACTCTTATATCATCACTCCATCACCAAAACAGTTTACAAGGAGTCCAAACCTTGCCTGGTCTCAATTCTTTTCAGGCATTTGTTGACAATTGAAACAGCATTAATTAGTGATTTGTAATTAGCAGTTTTCTAATGATTTCCCATAGGTTGGTCTCCACTTAACAATAAAGTATATGCTTCTCTCAAGGATAATGTTCTGAAATCCCTCAATTCTTCTATACCACATATCTTTGGTGTCAAAGCAATAAAGGAAGCATTGAAGCCCTTTTGGAAGTCTTGAACAGAACAAAAATGAAAATGACTTGCAGCATTACGTATATATCCTATGACAATTTGCCAACATTTTCTCGGAAAAAGGCCATGGTGAAACATTAAGTAACCTTAATTCCTTCATAACGCTTAGTAATATTACCTACCTCCTCCTCCAGGAATGGTCCATGCAGCCAATCCCTTTCTTTTTCAATGAAGACATACATATTCTCATATATAAAAGAGAGTCTCAAGAGTTCCCTGTAAAGATTCTAGTAAAATTTCAATTCCATTTTGATTTCTTCTAGATCCTTTATCACTTTGCAGTTTTAGCTAGCTAGTTGATGTTATCAAATTCTGTTAGATTTGTCATCTTTGAAAATTATGGTGTTGTCGTCTTTTTAAGCAACCATAGACAGATAAATTTTCACCTTCATGTTCTTTCCTCATCTCTGGTAGCTTCCTTGAAATCCTTTGATCAGTAGTTTTCTGTGCAAACTCTTCATCCTCTTTAAGATCTGATTTATACTGTTAATTTTCTCCATAATCTGGTACTTCATTCTATTCTGCGAAAAATATTCAAGTTCCATTCTCTTCTTCTCAAGTTTTAACTTTTGAGCCAATAAGAAGCTTGGTTGCCTTCTACTTCAAAAACAAGGATCCTTCCTTTTAACTTTGGTGAAACCATCTACCACTAACTACATGTTTTTGAATTTAAAGTAGCTGCCTTTTTCCCACTGTCCAAATGAGATCACAGTAGATTTGTCATCTGTGGAAATTTTAAGCAAGATGTTTCTGGTTAAGTTCAAAAATTGTATGTATAGACGGATTGGTTGATACTTCTTAAAACATCATCTCATTCAGTAGAGTATAGGAAGCCATCAATTCTAGATGTTACAACAAAGTCTTAACTCCTTTAATGTAAAGTTCTCACCGTGAATGAAATATATACAATGACTTTGTCTTGTATACCGAATACTATTTTAGATATAGGAAATTGTAGTGTTGGTCTTCTTTCTTCCTAGAATTTGGTCATATAAAAACTTCCTCTGTGACCCATGGGAATCCCCAAAGTTCCCTCACTGCTAGAAGTTCAAACCACAGTCCTCCCTTTCCCAGATTGCACATACGTAAGCAAACAAACAGTAAACAATTGTGATATGACTCATTATGTTAACTGGTAAATAATGGTTACTAAGTTACAGATTTTGCAAGTACACATCATCTACCTTAGAGTCAAAATCATAATGTGAAAGAGTAAAACCACGGAGTACAATCTAACTAGGGTGCCGCTTAAGCTCCTAACACTATTTACCCCAACGGTAAAATTTTGACTTCAAGGGCTACCTTAGGATAACCAGGAAAAATCCAACATCACGAGCCAACCGTAGATGTTTTGATGGAATCTCAACCCCAACACATATTTTGTAAGCTAGATGTCTAGTTAGTCTTTTCAGTTGGAACTTTCTAACCCCTGTAAATTGCCCAGAGAAGTTTTTGGAATTTTTTATCTTCCTAGTTATAGCATAGTCTTTTATTTTTTGTTTATGGAGCTAGCAAAATTAAATCCCCCTCTTTTGTACTATGTTCTATTTGCATTTTCTTGATGCCTTAGTTCATTAAAAAAGATAAGGTACCCCTTGAAGGCTATGTAATACATAAAAAAAAATTGGGATATATTCTGCTATCTCAATTGCTCTAAAAGCATCCCTTTTTCACTAGAATTGCATTCGTGGACGTCTAACATTTTTAGCTTTTGTACTCTTCAGTGTAATGTTTGTACAATTTTATATGATAGACTTTCTCTATAACAGTTTACCAAATTCTTTCTTTGAAGTATTTCATTTGCAATTTATTTTTTATGATTTGCACCGGGTGTCCGAGTCTCTTAGAGAGCCGACTAATCCCGAGGGTGCACAGGCCCTCGGCAAGGATTTTCCCGCAAGTGCACCCCGATTAATTCAGGTTTTTACCCAGTCCGATGGCCCTCATAAATTGTTTGCACCCAGTGGGTTTCGAACTTGAGACCTTGAAAGGGAGAAAACCCCAAGGCTCAAGTCAATTGCCACCAGGCCAATCCCTGAGGGTTATCTCATTTGCAATTTAAAGATTAAATCCGAAACAGATTATATTCCTTAAATTGGTGAACTCATGCTTCATCCTTCAACGAAGGATATGATAGAGAACCTAGCTTTTTTTATCCTATCACAATATCAATCAATATCATGTATCTGTCTCCACTCCTTATTCAAAGCTAACCATGCATTGACTAATCGCTCTAACAAGAAGTTCTAACTTCATGAAATGAAAACACAGATTGAAAACCAACGCCTAATCATTTCATTGTGCATTTGGCATGGCAAGACTCGTTTGTTTTTCCGGAATTTTTCCCGTATTTAGTTACTCCCCTAAACTTCCATCACATATGAGCAGATGTCATTTTCCTTTATATCTATATACCAACTCCTATATATTGCACATTACTTGCTTCAATCAACCAGTTATACATTGCTATATATCCACTCTTAATATCAAAATTATCACCAAAACGTCATCCTCATATATACCTTATTCTACAACTTGTAGGATTACTATATATCACCCACTTTTATATGCAACCAGCCACTGTTCTCCCACTGAATATACTTTCATGAAGAATATTTTTCCAAAGAAAGCATACCTAACAGAATAAATCGATAATTGCACTAGAACTAATACTCCCTCCACCCAGTTAAGTGTTTTAATTTGGTTGGATATGAAGTTTAAGAAATAAAAAGGAGAACATATGTATAATCCTTCTTTTAAATCTTGTAGTATTAAACTTGCTAGTTAGAATGTTGAAATTGAAAAACTCAATATAAATATATATAAAAAGAGACACTCTTTCTCTTTTTGAGACAGATAAAAAAAGAAAAGTAAAACATTAAAGTTAAGACAGAGAGTTACACCTTGTTTGGATGGTTGTTACTCGTTGTATTATATTGTTAATTTAAATATTATATTTATTTTGATTATTACTTAAATTTTATTATATCATTTCATTTAAATATATAGTTAGATAACGATAAAAAGTTTCATTTTGTGTAACGACCAATTTGGTGTTATCATATGGTGATCTTCATATCTTCTTATGATTTTGTCCTTACTTATTATTTAATAATCCAATTTTATTTTTTAACATATCTTTTTATAATAGCTCTACTCGTATCGTGCTTTTCTTATAGTTTTATCATTCAAATTATAAATATATATATAATGACATAGAACATACAATTTATTCAAACGTTATCCTAATACAACACAATACAATATTATCAATACAATATAATATAATATGGTATGATATATGAAACAAAAAGTTAACAACCATCCAAACAAAGTGTTGCCAAAAGCTCGAAAATTAGAGAGGAAAAATAAGCAATATCGGATATAGGTACCTTCATTTCTGGTATCCACCACCAATAACATTATAATCTTCTTCAACTTTAGCAGTCAAGTACGGCTTCGGAAAATCATTAACATCAAATGTCTTCTCCTTCATCATTTTCTCAACATCAGCTTTTTTAAGAACAGTTCGCCTTATAGGAGGACGATTACGCCGCTGATCACGAGAGAAGTACTTGATATCGTATACGGTATCGGGATTTGACGAAGGGATTATAGCTTGAGCTTGTGCTGTAGCAGGGGAGAAAACTCTGTACTCTGTAGCTTTTGGTAAGGCGGATACATATTCTGGACTCGATTGTGGTCCTGTTATCTCCCATGGCTTTTTCAAGTACCGTTTTAGAGTTTGGATCAGTGATTTTCCTGCCGACGCCATTGTTACAAGTTTTTTTTTTTTTTTTGTGATTCGATTCTCTGCGAATTGCGATTTTGTATTGGGGAGGAGCAAAGGTAGGTGTGCAGTTCTAGAAATGGAAGTTCTTTCTAGAATTCTCTTCTTTTTTTAAAAAAAAAAGGAAAAGAAAAAGAAAAAGAAAAAAGAAATTCGTATTAATAGAAATTTACGGGTGTTTATGAATGAAAATTTCAAATTCTAACTAATAATTGGAAATGCCTACATATTCAAATATATTTATTTGTTTTTATGAGTAAAGTAATTCATATTTTATATTCACTCTATTTTAATTTGTTTATCTTACATTTATTTTTTAGTCACTTTATAAAAAGAATATCTCTTTTCTTTATTTGATCATTTTTTAATTTTACTTTCCACATAATATGTTTGCAAAAAAATTAAAGATATTTTAATATATTCTACTTATTTTTAATTTAAGACTATAAAATTTATTAGACTTATTTACTTTTTTAAACTCTGTCTCAAATCTAAATAAGACAGACTATTGAAACGGAGAAAGTATTTGCCTGTATTTATAAAAGTCTATTCTTTTTTAATTTTTTTATTCAATAATAACAACATAATTAATGTAATCTTATTAATGGAGTATGATAAAGATAATATGTACGGAAGCCTTATCATCACATGGCGGTAGAAAAGTTATTTCGATGAATACATGAGGGAAGAAAACCATGATAAAATATCAAATAAGGCATGACAAAACACACTACTACACACTACTACAAATTGAGTCAAAACCGACAGAAAGGATCAATTTTCTTAAGGAAAATCAACAGAGTAAGTCGTTTTTTAAGAAATATACATAAAAATATAGCTATTTGGAATTAAATCCGAGTATTTTCTATGGCTTTGGATAATCTACTACTCGACCATCCATACTTTTTAATTAAATATTTTCATCATTTTTATTTATACTCTTCAATTATAAATTTACACTTTAAAAATTAATAGTCCCACAATTTTTGTAAAAAATGAAGAGACTGCATCGATTTTCTTTAAAAACATATTTTTAAAAAAATTGTATTTTTTGCGCAAAAAAAACGTCCATCGATCAGTCTTCTATTAAAAAAACAAAAAGATGGACTAGATAATCTTTTCCTTGCTTTTTTAGATTGATCTTGTCCGACAATTTTTTATCCCTTGATTTTTGCATTGTTTTTAATAGTGGCATTCTTAAAAAAAATAATAATCATATCAAAATAATACGATAATCAAAGTAAAAATAAATAGTAACTGAAATCGAAGAAACAAGAAACTACAAAAGTAATACTACGATTATTAGTATAGAAGAATAAGTGATACAACACAAATTACATACCAATCTTCTATCGTAATATGTTTCCTCCACAATCTTCTATCTAAGACCATGTCTTTGGTAAGCTGAAGTTGTATAATCATGTTTTGTTTAATTATCTCTTTTCAATACTTTTTCATCATATCTCTACCTCTCCTGAAACCATTTATAGCCAACCACTTACACCTCTGCACTAGGATATTTGTGCATCTCATTTTTACATGTTCGAAACCACTTAATCTCATATCCCGTATTTTATCCTCCACCAAGTCCACTTGCATCTTATCTGATATCTTAATTTTTAGTCTTATCTTTCTTACTATGTCTATTCATCTATCTCGATATCCTCCTTCCATAATTTTTATTTTTTGAACGTGAGAGTTTGATTGGCCTTTAAATTTTGGTGGCACCTTCTTGTCACGCAAGACTTTGGATGCTATCCTCCATTTCATTCATCCTATACCAATACAATCTCCCCATTACCTTGGATAATAGAACCAAGATATTTAAAACTTTATTTATTTCAAATACCCCCTGAACTATGACCGAAATTTCAGTCACACCTTAATTTAACTAAGGTCCTATTACCTCCCCCCCTTTGACTCTTTTTTTTTGCATTTTCGTGCACCTTTTGTGTTGGCGTTACACCTTCAACCAAGTAAGTTGGTTGTGTTTGTACACACTCACCGTCACGTCAGTAATTATTTTTATTTTTAAAATAAAATAAATTTTATTTTTTTAAGTTTTTAGTTCTTTTTAAATCTTTTTATTTTCTTTATCTTGTACTTAAATTAAGTTAATACACATACTTTTTATTTTAATAAAAAAATCTTGTATGTAAACTTTTTAAAATTGTTTTTTACCTTCATTCATTATATTTTCTCTTTTATTTTTCTATTAATTTTATTTACTCTTGTTATTTTCTTTGTCTTTCTTTTTTGATCCAATTTTAAATTTAATTCCAAATGCTTGTATTACAAATTATTTAATTTCGAATGGCTATCAAAATAATTTTAAAAAATCAAATAAAACATAAAAAAATTAAAACGCTAAAATTAAAGAATACTTTTTTAATTTTTTTTTTAAAGAATCCACATAATGTTTTAAAAATAATTAAAAGTGAAAAGATAAGAAATTAATGAAAGAAAAAAATTAAAAAATTTAAAGTGAGGAAGAAATTAAAATAAATATTTTGCATAGAAACAAATGATAATAATTAAATATATATGTAGGTTTTAATATCAATAATTATTTATACTAACTAATTATAAAGTTACCAATTAAAAAAAGACATGTGTCCAATTTTTTCAACCATCACTTGCCTTCAAGAGATTGTGCACACTCTCTGTGCCGCATCAGCTTTTAGGATGTATTTATTCTATTTTAAAATAATTCAGGGAAATAATAAGACCCTAATAAAGTTAAAGCGTGTCTCAGAAATTTCGATCATAATTGAGAATGATATTTATGCATTATCCCTTCAACCGAAAAATAGCTAAAAATGTACATTTTTTTCTTAAATTATTATCACCAGTTGCTCTAAAACAAAGAAGAATCATCCCATATTGCTCTTGAACTATTTGAAATAGCACAACTTTTTTCTTTCATTTAAAGTTGGGTCAAGTGTTTATGGAATGAATTTGACTGTTTTAAATGACAAAGTTTACCTAATGTAATTTTATATAAACCGTAATTATTTGTATTATTTTTTTAACTAAATATTTTTTCTACTACTTCCTTTTAAAACTATTATACCAGCGGATCTCTATTGAAACTTTTGATAACTTAAAGTTGCGGTAAGTAATATAACATATCAAGATATAATAATATAACATACCAAGATATAAATGAAGTTTATTATATCATTCTTAGAGCTAGTAAAATAAATTCATTATTAATGCAAAAAAATAATTTTTAAATATTCATATAAGAAAAGATGCGCGCATGATATATTATATAAAGAAGATAAGAAGTGTTTACACTACTTATTTTCTTATATGCTATTTTATATGTCTTGCACATTCACCCCCAACCCAACCTCCCAAAAAAAAAATACAAAAGAACGAAAGGCAAAACTATCCTATTTTGAATAGTTCAAGGACAAAATTGACTTATTTTTCTTATTTTGAAATAATTGTTAGTCAGAAAAAAGTATTTTTTGAGCTTAAAAACATAACATAAAATATTATTGAGTCAAAAATATAATATAAAATATAATTGGCCTATTTTGAGTAATTCAGAAGTATATTTAATTCTTTCTCCCTTTAAGATATATACATCAAATGTTTTTATATATTCAAATAAACACCTTTAACAATGTAAACGGTTTTAGCATTCTTAATGTAATTAGCTCATTATAGCGTAATACTATTTAGTAAAATGATAGTAATATAGTATGGTTGTAGATTTAATGCATAAAGTATAAAAATGATAGATAGCGATGGTGGACATCATAGAATATATTTTATGAGATTAATGTTTGCATAGATATAATACACGAATACAATGATTAGTATTATACATAAAGGCATGCTTTGTTAGGTGTATAAAACAAAATAATCATGGTATAAAATGTACATTGTTTATCCAATGTTTTGTAGAAATTATCAATTTCAATAAAATTAATATATGTTTAGTTTATACTACAATTTCGTAGGAGTATTAATTTATACTAAGATTAATGTGGTCTAAGTAATACCACAACTTTTTTTTTCTTTTGGTAGAAAAGATAAATTTATATTAAGTGTTCATCAATAACGTATTCAAAATTCTATAAAACTACCCATGAAGGTCTACTTAAATCATTATATAATTTATATTAAATAAAAGTTTAAGTTATACATTGTATATTCAAGTTTTAATACATGTTCGAATAAAATAAATCCTAATATTATACTTTACTAAATCACTAAGACTCGCATGTATATTCAAGTTTTACTTAAATCATTATATAATTTATATTAAATAAAAGTTTAAGTTATACATTGTATATTCAAGTTTTAATACATGTTCGAATAAAATAAATCCTAATATTATACTTTACTAAATCACTAAGACTCGCATTATTAATCTCTACGTTATAATGCCTTCTTAGCTTGTTCTGAGACAGATGATTCAGAATTGTAATAACGGGATTATCTTTGTCATTTTAAATTTTTAATCCATGTATAACTGAAAGAGTGAAAAAAAAGAGTTGAGGGGTTAAGTTGTATGAACTAAGAAATATGAGGGAGTTAGTTGCAATTGAAATAGGGGTAGTCTGTACTTATGGAATCAAGCCCCTTAGCCGTTCCCGAGCTCCCGTCAGTTCGCAGGTAGCTTTCCCTCAAAATATTCTTTCCTTCTTTCTCTTCCTAAACCAAAGTATCAAACAAATCCCTCCACTCTCTCTCACGAAGGTACTGATTACTGAATCTCTCCGCTGTCATCTTCTACAACTTCCATTTCAGGTACTTCATATTCGCTTTTTTAGTTAATGATCTGTTTAATTATTGTAACTGTTTGAGTTGGTCACTTGTTTTTCGACATTAACTTCAATAATTCATACAAACAACTGTTTTTTTGTTATTTTTTTCTTTTTTTTTAATAATGTATTTGCACTGCTAACGTTCTCCCTGATCAACAATTATTTGTAAATATGATGAATGTTCCTAAGTTTCTATTTTGGAAATGTCCATTGATTGAATGCTTTGGTTTCTGGTTTGGATGAAGGGCTTTATGTGATGAAAATTGAGAACAGATCTGTGGTTGTGTGCTATGTATCTCACTTTATAGTTCTACTAGTTATTAGAGTTGCATTTGTGAATGAAACCTAAACCTGTTCTGTCCCAAAAAAATGTTTTGAATTTGTTAGGGTTTTTCTAGTCGAAAAATGTTGTGAATTTGTTAGGGTTTTTCTAATCACAGCTAGTGGTTTAACCCGGGTCGGCTCAAGCAGATAAGTGACCTAATGGAGGTGGAGTACTATAGTTTAATTGTACAAAAACAAGGGTGATATCCAAAACTGTAATAAATACATGGGTATCAATTTGCTAAGTCACACTATGAAGTTTTGGGAAAGAGTGGTGGAGATGAGGGTGAGGAAATGAGTGTCTATTTTTGAGAATCAATTTGGATTCATGCTAGAACGGTCGACTATTGAAGCCATCCACCTTATGCGGAGATTGATGGAGAAGTATTGGGAAAGGAAGATGGATCTTTATATGGTGTTCATTGACCTTGAAAAAGCTTATGACAAAGTCCCGAGGGATGTTCTCTGGAGGTGTTTGGAGGCTAAAAGTGTTCCGATGGTGTATATTAGGGCGATATAGGACATATACTATGGAGCTGAGACTCGGGTTAGAACGGTGGGAGGAGACTCAGAGCACTTTCTAGTGAGATGGGGCTACATCAGGGATCAGTTCTTAATCCTTTCCTATTCGCCTTCTTGATGTATGAGTTGACGCGGTCTATTCAGGAGGAGGTTCCTTGATGTATGTTATTTGTAGACGACATAATATTGGTTGATGAGACACAGGACAAAGTTAATGTAGGTTGGAGGCTTAGAGACAGACTCCGGAGTCCAAAGAGTTCAGGTTGAGCAAGACCAAAATAGAGTATTTGGAGTGCAAATTCGGTGGTGTGGTAGATGAAGCAGACAAGTTGAGCAGGACCAAAACAAAGTATTTGGAGTGCAAATTCAATGGTTTGGTAGATGAAGCAGACGCGGAAGTGAGGCTTGCCACACAACCTATTTCGAAGAGAGAAAGTTTTATGTATCTTGGGTCCGTACTCTAGGGTAGTGGGGACGTCGACAGTGACGTCACACATCGCATTGGAGTGGAATTGATAAAATGAAGGCTTGCTTCTGGAGTCCTATGCGATAAGAAAGTACCACCCAAACTTAAAGGAAGTTTTACAAAGTGGCAGTTAGACTGTCCCTGTTGTATAGGGTGGAGTGCGGACCAATCAAGAACTCTCATGTTCAAAAATGCATGTTGTGGAGATGAGGATGTTGTGATGGATGTGTGCTCATACTAGGAGCGACAAGATTAGGAATAAGGTTATTCGGGAGAAGTTAGGAGTGGTCTCTGTGGCAGACAAAATGAGGAAAGTGAGACTGAGATGGTTTAGACATGTGCAAAGAAGGTGTGACGCTCTAATGAGGAGGTGCGAGAGGCTGGTTGTAGGGGGAAATCAGAGGGATAGAGGTAGGCCGAAGAAGTATTGGGGAGAGGTGATTAGACAAGATTTGATGCAGCTTCATATTATCTAGGACATGACCCTAAATAGGAAGGTGTGAAGAATGCGTATTAGGGTAGAAGGTTAGTAGGGGCGAAGGATTAGTGGAGGATCTGCATATTTTATTGTGTATCGTGTTTCTATTACACACTATTTTGCTGTTATTGTTATTTCTTTATTGTAGACAAATGTAGACCTTACATTTACCTTTTTTATTAATTGCTATGATGTCTTCATTGTTTCTTGTTCTTCTTTTTACTTGGGTTTGAGGCACTTCAGCTGAGGGTCTTTCGAAAATAACCTATCTATCTCCTCGAGGTAGTGGTAAGGTCTGCATACACTTTACCCTCCTCAAATCTCTCTTAGTGGGATTTCACTAGGTATGTTGTTGTTGTTGTTAATTTCTTCTAATAATACTTTATCAATTGACTGTATAGCCAACCCATTTAATCTTTCTTAAGACATTGTTAATCTTAGCTAAGATGTTATCAATTTTAATTTTTAATTTTTTTCCTGCTAAGGCAACAGTTACAAGGACTGTTAACATTGTTCTATAAGCATCATAAGCATTTAAGAAAGAATCAAATCTTTTTATTTGATTCATTATATTGATTTGAGTATTTTCTTCTACTTGTACTATTTTTCTCAACACTTTTAATTCAGAAATGTGTGTAGACATCAATATCAAAACAACTATTATATTTCAAGGTTAAATCAATGTTCTTTCAAATTCTCGTCATCTAATGATCTCAATTTTACTACTTAATAGAAAACCAAAAATATTATCTTATGCTTCAAATTGTTCAAATCTATTTTGAAGTGAAAAAATGGTTTGGTCAAGAATAATCAACTCTAAAATTTTTGACCAAATTATAGTACTGTATAATTTTTTATATTTTTGTTCAAAACTTAATACTATAATTTCTCTTCGTTTATACAGATTTTTTTTATAATTTCTCTTCTTGACACATTTTTTTTTACTTTCTACTAAAAGTACTCTTCAAAAGGAAATCTATAAGCCTATTATTAAAAAATGCACCCCCCACCAATAGAGGGTCTAAAGAACAAGAACTGCTCATTAGTCTTGATCATTTACTAGAACTGCTCTTTTGTTATATTGGTCGTTTTGTAAGTTACTAATGGAGGATGCACTTGTGTCAATATTTGTTATTTAGGGCTTAATATATAGTATATTATGGGTGTGTTCAATACAGAGGAAAATAAATGAACAAAAAAATCCTTCAAATATTCAAAACTTTGCAACTTTCATCCTTTATTTTGACTCTGTTAAGAAACTATCCATGTGCAAGTCACATACACCAAAAAGCTCCCATTAAAATTGCTCTTAAAAGGAACGTTCACCCTTCCCCACTACTCCAACGAAAGATTTTCCTTCCATGCATAGACCTTCCTCACATATCTCCATTACTTTATTCAGAGGTTGCCACTTCAAGTTTCTCAACTCTTAAGCTAATACTAATAAACTCTCTCCTCATGAAACTCCAAGCCGTTCTCATAATTTTTAGTATTTCATAAGTAGTTCTTTCACCCCATACTTATTGGCTAGGGCCTAGGAGGAATTGAATGAATATAGAGAGGCTCCATGGTGTATGCTCTTTGCAGATGACATAGTGTTAATTGATGAGATACGTGATGGGGTTAATCCTGGAGTCTAAAGGGTTCATGTTGAGTAGGACTAAGACAAATTACTTGGAGTGCAAGTTTAGTGACGTAACTCACGTTGTAGATATGGAAGTAATTAAGGTTTGGAACATAAGTCATCCTCAAGAAAGAAAGTTTCAAGTATCTAGGGTCCATATGCAATGAAATGGGATGATTGGTGGTGATATTACACATCGCATTGGAGAGGGGTGGATGAAATGAAAGCTCGCATCTGGTGTTTTGTGTGATAAAAATGTGCCACCAAGTCTTAAAGGTATGTTTTATATAGTGGTGATCCGACTAACTATGTTGTATGGATGGAGTATGGATCGATCAAGAACTCGCATATTCAGAAGATGAGAGTAGTGGTATTAAGGATGTTGAGATGAGTGTGTGGTACACTAGGAGTGATATGATCATGAATGAAGCTATTTGGGACAAGGTGGAAGTGACCTCCAGGTGGACAAGATGAGGGAGGTGGGACTGAGATGGTTCGAACATGTGAAGAGAAGATGCACAAATGCCCCAGTGAGGAGTGAGAGGCTGGCTACAACTAGACCGAAGAAGTCTTGGGGAGCGGTGATTAGCCAGTACATGACTCACCTGCAGTTACCGAGGACATGACCCTATTAGAGTAGAAGGTTAGTAGATTAATAGGTTAACTTCTATTTTTAGTAGTATTATTAGTAATTTCTTATTATCATATTCTTTGATGTTACCATTACATGATGTTGCATTTGCTTCAGTTATCTTTTTTTTTTGTGTGTGTTGCTACTATTGCACTTTTTCATTGTTACCATATTTGCTTTGCATACTTATTTTTTTAATATGCTTTACTGGAGCTGAGGGTCTATCTTAAACAACCTCTTTATGTCTATCTTAAACAACCTCTCTATGTTCACAAACTATGGGTAAGACTGCGTACACATCACCCTCTCCAGACCTCACTTGTGAGTTTACACTGAGTATGTTGTTGTTGTATAAAGGTTGGATTAATTTTGAAACATGGAATAACTTTATTTTGCATCTATTATCTATATATTTCGTTGTCTTAGATATTAAAGTTTTTATGGACAGCTATCAATATGGATTGATAATTACAGTACTCCATTAAGAACTACGTACATATTTGTTTCTCCATTGAAATATTGTCTATGCACTCTTGGTAATTGTTCATAAGTGTACACGCCTTCAAAGCGCCAAAAAACTCTTGTGGGTGAGAAACAAGAGACCGCCTTCTAACTAAAGCCCTAAAAGAGAGAAGACAATATGTGACTTGGGAGAAGCTATGGCAGAAGAAGAGTGAGAGAAGACTATGTGATGGGGTTGATGATCATTTCTAAAGACTAAAAATTTTCAATGATAAAGCTCGAAGAATTTTTTTTGCTTGGTCTTGTAGAAAATGGAGTGAAGCTGCAAAAATCCATTTTGAATATTGGTTTGGGCCTATTGATGTAATAATGTGATTTGCACATGGGTGATTTCGTTAGTTTTCTAATAGTGTCAACCAAAAAGATGAAAGTTGATAAGTATTAAATACTTCAAGGATGTATTTTGTTAATTATGATAGTTAAGGATGTACCTAAAGTTTTGAGTATAGTTGGAGGATGTTTTTGGCCAAAAACTCCAACATATTCATTCCTTCTCTCCAAAACCAAAGTAACAAATAAATCCTTCACTCACTCACTAGGGTACTGATTACTGAATCTCTTTGCTCTCTCCGCCGTCATCTTCTACAACATCCATTTCGGGTACTTCATCTTCACTTTTTTCCCCCAACAGTTAATGATCTGCTTAATTAATGTAACTGTTTGAGTTGCTCAGTTACTTTTCTCTATTCGGATTGGCGTGAACTTCAATAAATTCCTAGAAACAACTTTTTTTCTTTTTTAATATGCATTTGCACCGCCGCATTCCTCATGATCAACAGTTTTGTAATTATGATAAATGATCCCAAGTTTCTACTTCGGAAATGTTGATTGATTGAATGCTATTTTTTAAATGTTTTTATGTTGTTTTTCTGAAGTGTTTGGTTTCTGGTTTGGATGAGGGGCTTTGTATGATGAAAATTGAGAACAGATCTGTGGTTGCGTGTTATATATCTCACTTGTAATTATTACTTGTTCTCAAATTTAGTTCCACTAGTCATTTGAGTTGCATTTGTGAAATGAAACCTAAACCTGCTCCCTCCGGATAAAATGTTGTGAATTTGTTAGGGGTTTTCTAGCCACCGCTGGTGCTTTAACTAGGGGCAGCTCAAGCAGATGAGTGACCTAAAGCGAAAGTTCAATTGAGGTCTAATTTTTTTTAAAAAACCATAACATATATGGTATATTTTATTTGAAGTCTATTTTTCTAGGTTTTTGAGATGCAAAGTTGTTAATAATTTTTTATAATTGATTTTTTCTAATAATTCTTTATTAATTGATTGTATAACCAAGCCATTTGATCTTTCTTGAGACATTATTGATCTTTGATAAGATTTTATCAATTCTAATTTTGAAAAACCTCTTTCCGCTGAGGCAATGTTTACAAGGACTTTTAACATTGTTCTATAAGCAATATAAGCATTAAAGATTGATTCTTTTTTTTTTACAAAGGTCATTAAAGATTGATTCTTCCCATCTATCCTACCCTTGGTTGACATAGTTTCCTAGTAGCTGTTGCTGGTGGGAGGTGTTAGGTATCCCGTGGAGTTATTCGAGGTGTGCGAAAGCTGACCCGGATACCGCGGTCATAAAATAAAATAAAATATATATATATATATATATATATAAGCATTTAAGAAAGAATCAAATCTTTCCATTTGATTCATTATATCTATTAGAGTATTATCTTCTACTTGTACTGTTTTTCCTTTAACACTATTAATTCAGAAAATGAGTGTAGACGTCAACATAACAAGGACCATTGTGTTTCAAGGAACATTCTAGGTTAAATCATTGTTCATTCAAATTCTCGTCATCTAATGATCTCAATTTTTATTACTAAATAGAAAACCAAAAATATTATCTTATGCTTCAAATTGTTCAAATCTATTTTGAAATAAAAAATGGTTTGGTCAAGAGTAATCAACTCCAAATTTTTTGAAACCCCACCCCACCCCACCCACTAAAAAAAATGGGGACTAAAGAACAAGGCTTACTAGCTTTACCTTGGAGCCGGTCCTGACTTTACCCATTAGTCTTGTTCATCTCCCAGAACTGGTCTTTTGTTATTTTGGTCGACTTGTAAGTCACTAATGAAGGATGCACTTGTGTCAATATTTGTTATTTAGGGCTTAATATATATGTATATTATGGGTGTGTTTGTTACGGAGGAAAATGAAAAATGTTTGCCAATTGTCCCATATTAATTTTTTCATAATTTTTGGAAAATATTTTCTTTAGGAACACAAGTTCCTTAGAAATGAGGAGAATGACTTCCCTAGTGGAAGTAGGGAAAACATGTCCCACAAGTGGCATTCCACATTGATTGTCCTCCTCACTCCAACACACTGCACCTTCAGTCCCACCCCTGTAGCCCCCATCCCCATAACCCTACCTCACTCCCACCTCCATAGTATTTGTCTAGATTATATACAAATATTTTTAGGATAATATTTTTTGCTTATGTGCCGAACACAAAAACATAAGTAAGAAACCCACTTATTTTCCTGGAAACATTTTGCTTTATACTGAGGATACCCTATATTTTGATTAGTGATCTTAATAAGGCTATATTAGGACTTAACCTTTTCTTTTGCAAGTACGTGGCTTTTGCCAACTACTGGAGACTACCAAATGAAAATCCTCAATATGTAGGTTGTACAAAGATTAATTTTGTATACCTTGTTTGTGGTATCCTAGCATCTAGCATCATAGTCATACAACTGACAAAGGTATCCTGGGGAGGTTTCATGTTTGATTTCCATACCCATAGCAATGTTGCCCATATGTTCAGATTCTGACCATCTTCAGTTTCCTTTTTCCTTTGCTCCATGGAGTAACATGTATTCTTGTACTTTCTGTTTGAACTATACTGATATTTGCAGCTGATGTCTTTTTCTTGCACAAATAATGACAACATGGACGTTTCTTAGTGATAATCATCTTGTTGAATTTCTACAGAATGGCCATGCAAACCGTAGCTCCACCTTCTGCACAAGTCGTTGGAAATGCTTTTGTTGAGCAGTATTATCAAATTCAGCATCACTCCCCAGAGTCAGTGTACCGATTCTACCAGGATTCGAGTGTCTTAAGTCGCCCAGATGCTAATGGCGTGATGACATCAGTGACAACAATGAAAGTGAGTATAAGTACTATTGATTTGTTTACTTTTATGATATGTAATGTGTTGGAAGGTTTTTTGCAAGCGGAAATATCAACTAAGTCTAATGATCTGTCATTGATCCCAAAGACAAAAACTCTAGAAGTTATTGACGACCAAGTTTTTGACTTCTGATTTCTGTTATTTCTGTTATTATTTATTACTTTCTATGCTTTGATTACTCTATTTTATCTGTGACGCTTTCATTATTTATTTATTCGTTATTTGTTATTTGTATTTATTTATTTGTATTTATTTGTTATCTATTCGTTATTTGTTTGTTGTTTTTCTCATAAAACTTTTAATTTCCTATTCTTATCTAACATTTTTTATGCGTTTATGCTTTTACTGAGCCGAGGGTCTTCAGGAAACAGCCGTCCTACCTTGGTAGGAGTAAGGTCTGCGTACATTCTAACCCCAGACCCCATGTTGTGGGATTTCACTGGGTTGTTGTTGTTGGTGTGCTGAGGAAAAGACAAATGGTATTTGGAGGAATAGACAAGACATGCTTTTCATTTTGATGAAGTGTAGAACAGGGTATCTTTCCATTGAGCCACGGAGACAATCCAAATCTTAGTTAGTGTCCGTTATTTATTGAGACGTGGTCTGCTTGTTTCGTTAACCGATCCCAAGGAGTACCATCAGCCCCCGAAAGTGCTTCCTTTATCGCACAAAAGAAAAAAGATGTTTATCTTTTTTGTATGCCTCCTTTACCTATTGAAGATTCTGTTAACATTGCAGATAACACTCTGAAGTCTGACATCTTTCACACTGCGGGTCTATTTCTTCGTCCCAGATTCTTCATGATAGATTCCATTTTCCTCCTAAAAATAACAGCAGGCTTAACCAAAAAAAAAAACAATTTTTAAGATGTTTGCAGAAGTCATGATTGTGAAGAGTTAGTGGTTGATGTTGGAGATCTGTTCTTGGAGATCCATGCAATATGCTTTTGGCAACCAACAAGCAAATATAAACAATCAGCAAAGAAATAAGAGTAGTTTAAATTGTTATCCAACTAGTCATAGATTATAGTTTTGTTTTTCACTTGGAAGCACAATGTGTGATCTGGTATTATATTTTCCTCCCTATTCAAATGAGCTTTAAAACCAGTTTCCATTTCCAAAAGTAGATTCTGCAAAATCCATACTCCATCACTATGTGAGAGACAAGTAAAAATCCTACATCTTGTGGGAGATATGATTTTAAGAAAAAAAATATGGTTTTAAGAACTGGCACTGTGCAGTGCACAGTAAGAAGAGTCTATTAATGTGTTTGCTGGATTTGCTTGGTATTCATTTCATTTCTTTCTCAATTTTTTTTCCCCATATACTGGTTCTTGACAAAGAGCCCTTTTGAATATTTCTTCCACTTACCCTAGATCTCCTCCAGTAATAGCAGCAATACAGATATTTGAAAGACCGGACACTTTTGGCCCCTGAAATTCAGCTGTGGTTACTGAAGCTGATATGTAGATTTTAGATTTTGATGCTTAACTGCATGCTCCTGAGTCTTCTATTCTTCTATTCTTTTCCCTTGACTTGAGGTGGATACTTTTGTCATACCAGCAAAAAATTTACTAATTTTGTGGTGTTGATTGGAAAGGTTGAAAGCTTGTGGTTATTCCCATTTTTTTTTTAATTTGGGAAACTCTGAGTGATTGTTGGTTTGTTGTCAACAGATAGCTTTCTTCTGTATGTGAAAATAGATAGCACCAATTGTTTACCTAGCAGCATAAAAGAAGATAATACCAATTGTTTTCCTAAAGCATCTTTTACTTCCTTTTTGAGAAAATTGAAATGGGTACCTGACATTGTAGGTATACTTGTTCAAAATGGGCACTTAGTTGATGTTGTAAAGGAGATGTGCTTACTAACACCAAAAAATACTTTTGATTTGACAAAGTCATGGAGCATTTGGTTCATGAACTTGAAAGTGAGGTTGAAGACTTGAAGTAACAACTTGATGGGGTCCTAGAAAGCAGTGTAGAGTTGGTCTCTAAATTAATTTTAGGTTGCGCTTTCAGAACATATTTGTGGTTGGTAGTATTGGAAAAGTTGGTTTTGAGAACTGGCCCTCAATGCCTTTGGTATAATGGCAAAGGTAGTACAACATGGAGATGAGGTGCATGCATGTCATGAGTTCAAATTCTGTGGTGAATCGGTTTTGGTAATTAAGTAAAGAAGGGCGGAAGGTGACCCATTATCCATTGAGTTTTGTAGACAGAAACAACATATTTAGTGGTCATAAAAAAGGGGTTTCGAAGCTATGACTTCTATTCATGCTGTCCACTCTGTAATATGACAGAATATGACCGAGAGGAACTGTTGCTATCCCGAAGTTAGAAGTCCCAGTCAGCGTTTAAGAAATGTCGTAAAACCTGTTCGTCTTTCAACATATAGAAGTTCCAAGGTCCTTGGTATCTTCTTTTGATAAGTAGATCATTGGGTGTTAAGAGCATGCAATGAGTTTATTTGAGACTTGGTGAATTCCCTTGGTCTAGAAAATGGCTTCCTCGTATCTGTTGCCTTAAATCAACTCATTGTGTACTTAACGTGTTGCTAAGTTTACATGAGTAGTAGCATGAAAAAAGTGTATTTCTTGTATTGTTCTTTGTTGCACCTTTTTTTAAATTTTGTTTAGAGAGATTAATTGAAGAAGCATTAGCAAGAATTGCATAATAAGGTGATGAATTGAATACTATCTTTAATATTTAAAACGTTATCGCTTTTCTTGATTTTTGAGCAGAATATCAATACTTTGATATGTTCATTGGACTACAAGAACTACAAGGCCGAAATAAAGACTGCAGATGCACAGGATTCCTTTAAGGATGGGGTGACTGTTTTGGTAACTGGATGCTTAACCGGAAGGGATAAGTTGAGAAGGAAATTTGCCCAGACATTTTTCCTTGCTCCACAGGACAAGGGTTATTTTGTTTTGAATGATGTTTTTAGGTATGTAGAAGATAATGAGACTGATACCGCTCCAGAAATGATTAATGGAACTGAGGATGTGCAGTCGGAGGTTTTGACCCCTGATCCAGGTTGGATCTCTTTTCTAATTCAATAACTGTACTTGTTCTTGTATTCTCTTAAAATCTTTAACTGTTTTCATTTTGAATCCAGAACCTACTCATGTGGTTGATCCTCCAAATCTCGACCAAGCTGGCTCATATGCAGAAGAAGTTCAACATGTTGAGGAAAAAGCCAATGACTCTTTGGAAGATGGGAGACAAATTGGTGATGAAAGAGAGATTGTTGTGGAAACTGAATCCCATCTCGACGAGGACCAGAACCCTGCAAAGACAGAATCAGCTAATTCTGTTGCCCAAGAGGATGCTCCAAAGAAGTCCTATGCATCAATTGTCAGTTCACAAACAAAGAAAGGGCCAACCAAAATCTATGTACCCACTAATACTTCCAGAATGGCTCCTCCCAAGGCTGTAAAGCAGCCAGTTGCTGCAGTAGCACAAACTGCAGCTCCTGAAGCATCAAATCCTACTGCACCTAGTGGAATTAATATACCTGAAACTAATGATACTGAAGATGAAGGTATAATTTCTTGGAACTTGCCTGAAATATACTCATTACTTCAGTCTAGGAAAAATCTTGTGATGGACACATCTATCTTTGACAAAAAATGGAATAGGGATGTTCATATTTAAATTTTGAGCAATGAAGGAGCATGATAAGTAGATGTGTTTTGAGTTTGATTGAGATGATGGGTTATTTAATCTACTTGCATTGTTATGCTTATTCTGCTTTTGACTTTCTCATTGTTTACAGTCCCATTAAGAGTACATTGTCATCTAATTTACTTTAATTTTAATTCTTGCAGCTGAGGGATACTCCATTTATGTCCGCAATTTGCCTCTAGATGTTACTGTAGCCCAACTTGAAGCTGAATTTAAGAGATGTGGGCCTATTAAGCAAGGAGGTGTACAAGTTAGAAGTAATAGGGTTGGTTCAGCATACATTATATTCATCTTGGTTCACTGACACCTACAGATTGTTAATATGTGTCCACTTATTCCCTTTTCTGCAGAATCAAGGATTCTGCTTTGGCTTTGTTGAATTTGAAGATGTGAGCTCCATGCACAGTGCCATACAGGTTTGTGCTCCCTGAAATATCATTGCACAGGCTATCTTTTTCTAGAATTTAGAATGTGTTAACTTCCTAGACTTGTTAGTATATGATATGTTGCCTCATTAGTTTCTCCAAGAAGATGCATCATGGACCCTTGATCACCTTATAGAGTGAATGTACATGGTCAATGACATGCCAGATTTTGATGTTAGTTCTATTTGGCATATAATGGTTAATGATGTTCCAGATTTTGATATGGGTGCTGTTCAGCATATAATTGTTATTCGTCGAAATAACAACTGCTTACTTAGAGAAGTAAAGAACCTATCGCTTCAAGCTGTCTGACAAGGCGAGCCATGTCACACACCACAACATCTTCCACTCATGGGTGCTACATTGATATAATACAACAACATACCCAGTGTAATCCCACAAGTGGGGTCTGGGGCAGAAGCGAATCTAGGATTTCTAGAACACGGGTGCACTACTAAAAAAAATTAAAAAAAATGTATCAAGTGAGAATTGATCCCATGTCCTCTAGGTAAATAACTCAACATTCAACCAAGTGCCCCATAGTCTTGTTTTAGCATGGGTGTCAACAAATTATAGTATACCAATTTTAGAAAATATGTACATAAAATACCTATTGTTACGGTGGTGTGTATGCAACCTTACCCTAATCTTTTGAAGATGGAGAGGCTATTTTCGATCCCTCGGCTCAAGTATAAAAAAAAGTATGTAAAACAAATACAATAGCGAAGAAATCATGCTGAAAACAATTAAGAAGAGAACAAATGGCAACAACAAATAATATGATAATGGAAACAACAAGTAATACTAAAAAATTTAATTTTTTTTTGTAGAAAAGTAATAATAACTGTACTGATAAGGGAACTAGACAATGTTCGATCACCTGCTAACCTTCTACCCTAATCCTTGACCTCCCTATCTTCCTATTGAGGGTCATGTCCTCGGTGAGCTGCATGAGTGTCGTGTCCTGTATAATCATATCTCTCGAAGACGTCTTCAGCTTGCCTCTACCTCTCCGTATACCTACTATAGCCAACCTCTCATACCTCTTAGTGTTCTCAAAGGCGGGCTTAAAGCTCGCTTAAGCCCTAAAGCGAGGCTCAAAACGTGTTGAGCGCTTCGCCTCGCTTAATATGCGCTTCAGTGTCTTCATCAAGGTTCTAAGGCATACTTCCCTTGCCAATGAACCTTTTCTGAAGAGACGACACCACTAAACAATTGATACTTCACTTTATCGTAATTGTTTATCAATTTCTTTGTATATACATTTGCCATTCATGTTTGTAAATTATTAGTCTTGGACTAAACATATATATTTGTGTTTTTTCTCCCGTTGCGCCTTTTTTTATTAAAGCCCACGCTTTATCTGCGCTTTGCGCTTAGAGCCCCAACGGACCTTAGAGCTTTTTTGCTTTTGATAACACTAATACCTCCTCACTGGGGCATATATGCTTCTTCTCTTGACATGCCCGAACCATCTCAGACTCGCTTTCCTCATCTTGTCCACCACAAAGGTTACTCCACCTTGTCTCGAATAGCTTCGTTCCTATCCTATCTTTCATAGTATACCCACACATCCATCTCAACATTCTTATTTCCGCTATTCTCATCTTCTGGATGTATAGTTCTTGACCGGCCAATGCCCCTACAACCTAGCTAATCTAACCACCACTCTATAAAATTTGCTTTAAAGGTGTGATGACACATTCTTATCACACAAGACACCTGATGCAATCTTCGATTTCATGCACCCCACTTTTATATGATATGTAACATCATCGTCAATCTCTCCATTTCCTTGGATTATTGACCCTAGATACTTGAAACTTCCTTTTTTGGAGATGACTTGTGTTTCAATCCTTACTTCCACATCTGCCACGTGGGTTTACGTCACTGAACTTGCACTCTAAGTATTCTGTCATGTAGGTTACATTGATATAATGCAGGCTTAAAATTATTCTTTTAAGTTGAAAATTGTTGATTGAATGCGAAGGGAAGAAAATAATATGGGAAGATAGACTTGTTATATTCTTGACTAGATAATTATTCTTTATTAAAGTTAGTACCTAGGAGGTACTGCAGTACAAAAGAAGAGAAATTACAGCCTTAACAAAATTATCTTCACCTCATTCCCCAACCATCTGTTCCTTGCACCAACAATATAAATTCTATAAACATCTATAATTTATAAAATAAATATGCTGCTTTCCCCCACTAAAATTTCTCCTACTTGTTTCAAATCAAGAACTCCAAATGATATGCATACAGGGACAGCTTTGCGGATGTTCTTAAATCTGCCATCAACTTTCTGCCATACCACCTAAGAAGTAAATTCTTCATATCATATGGCATGACCCATTGTACTCCAAAAAACTGTTTTAAAAAGTCCAAATCTGCAAGGTAAATTCACAGTGCAAAAGTGAGTGATTAGGAGTCTTTCCTGCCATTTCACATAGAAAACACCTACAACACCGGATCCTATCAGACTTGTAATATTAACAGACACTACAAACATTTGTTCCCGTTGAAGACTGCAAAGCCCTTAATTGCTCCGGCGTGCTACTTGCCCCTTTTTACTGCTTTCACTTGTGCCCAGCTTTCGGGACTCCATGTAATTCCTACAATTTCTCATGCTCCTCAAAAGCTCACAAGAACAGAATTGATTCTCCTACATCCATAACATGAGTATTTAAAGCAAGTGATATCTGTGTGTGTGTGTGTACACATACATTTTGTGTATTTCTAAAAAAAAGTTGTGTTTTGATGAACCATTGAGAATCGTGGTACTGCTACAGAACAAAAAAAATGTTCGGTTTTTCCAGATTCCCTAATTTTCTGTTTTCAGTAGGGGTGCACATATTATGTTCATAATGTTTCTAAAGGGTGAAACCTACATTTACAGATGGAGCATAATGTGCATGCTACACCATATCAATAAAGTCACCTACACTGTATCAATAAAATCGCTACAATCTAAGGAAATGGTGTTTTTTTAAGGCTAAAGCATGTACAGACCTTGATTTAGTGTGCATTTCTGCTATCATCGCTGCGATAGAGCCACAATTAGTTCAGTTAGTGCTCTACCAAGTCTAGGGTTCCAGTACAGTTCTATTTGTAACTCGCCAACCATAAGAAGTGCTCAGATGTCAGCTTGTTGAATCATAAATGATCTTGTATTATAACCATGCGGTGTTAGTTTTTCTTGCTCGTGTTCTCGGGACTTTGGACTTCGAGGCGATGTTGACAACTTAAGCCTATTATCTGTTGCTTATGCGTGTTCCTGACTTACAATAACTAAATCTTCACCCAATATAGTAGTAACAATTACATATTGATGTATTTTATGAGGAATTATTTAATTGCTAGCTGATGAGTTTGGTATCATTGGGGTCGACATGCATTAATTAATCCTGGTTCCGAGTCCATGGACTTCATTCAGGAATGTGCAAATTTCGTGCATAATGTGTGTGAAAATTAATTCTTCTCTCTCTTCCATGCTTTTAGTTATTTTTATACTCAGGGTATTAGATGATTCTTCTATGTTTTCTAGTACTTGAAACATGTTATGGTTTAAAACTGTTGAATTCTTGGATCCATTGTTTTACCGTGGCAATTCTTTTTTTTTTCAGGCTTCACCGACTACCATTGGGGCTCGTCAAGTTGTTGTTGAGATGAAGAGAACTACAACTAGAGGTAAGTTAAAGATTGTATTATATTTGAAGGTTTTGGATGTTGAGTTCACATTAAAAAAACCAGACATCAAATTTGCCAATCTATTCATACCATCAAACTGTAAGAGTTAATTGGACTATGACTTTTTCATATAAAATTATAAACCTGTTGTATCAATATGATGTTACAGTTGGTAGCGCGAGAGGCCGTTTCTCTCCTGGAAGAGGAGGATTCCGAAATGACAATTTCAGAATCCGCGGAAACTTTGGTGGAGGTCGGAGCTACGGGAGAAATGAATTTGGAGGACGTGATTTTTCAGGGCGTGGTAGGATTCAAGGTGGACGCGGTGGTGATGTCTATCAAGTAAGAGGGAGAGGGGGACGGAGAGGTGAACCTAGTCAGAGTTCTACTACAGCATAGTTTGTGTGGGCTGGTTAAATTTTTTGGTGGTAAATTTTGATCTAGTTTATTTGTTTGCCAGTGTGCAAACAGCGGAACAGTTTTAGCTGTGTAGTGAACTAGTGATATCAACTTGATCAAAGTTGACATTGACTTTAATTTTTATTCTACTCCCCCCCACCCCCTTCTTTTTACCTACCTAAGTATTGGGCATTTTTATTTTTTTCACCCTTTTCTTTTTGTTTATTTCCTACTCATGTTTGATGGAGTGTCTAAATTATAATATAGAATTTCTCAATTATGATTATTATAAGATCAATTCAGTCAACTCATTATAATAATTAAATGGATGTGTTCCGGGACTATGACATGTAAGAAAGAACATGAAGTTGAGTACAATCATACAACATCAAACGAATCCGCAATTATTTCGAGTATTATTTTGTTTGAATAAACGACAGGGAGAACACTTATATACCAAAAGGAAAAATATTTATCATTAAATGTTTCATTATTTTCATATTCTTTTTTATTTTTAAATGACATAAATTTATTTTAAAATTCGCACTCTGACGCCAGCAAGCGCCTATCCTATATGATATAGATATCAAGATATCAGTATACCGACAGAGTATTACAGAAGATTAAACTCAGTCCTATATGATATCAGTATGGTATCAATATATCGACGGAGTATCACAAAGAATATATTTTCTACTAATTTAGAGTTTAATAAATAAAATTGTAACTTAAATAATTTTCTCTTAATTGTTAAATTTTTATGTCTTAAAAAATGAATCTAATCCTATATGATACTGATAGAGTATCACAGAGAATTAAGCTCGGGCCTATATGATATCGATATGGTATCAATATATCGAACGGAGTATCATAGAAGATTAATCCATAACAATGATGCTGACGTCATGCGTGAAATAAGAAAGTAAACAGTTTGGATCATGAGTCTATTAAGGATAAATAATTTAAGTTGAGTTTAATTTAAATAAATATTTTCACAATTAAATCTATTTTGTGCAGTTTTCCCTAAACTAAATGTCCCTGGGTTTGTTACTTCTATATATCATGTTTTTTTGTTGTTGTCCTTTTCTCCTTATTCAAATATCAAAACAAAAGAGTAAAGAAACAAAGTTACTAGTATCAATATTTGCAAATTGCATTAAAACTGTATTGAATAAAGAGCAAGTTGTATGAAAAAAATAGTATTTACAAAGTCAAAAAATGTAGGTCAAGTTGGAATAAAACATTTATATTGGTGATAATGTGATGCTGATAAATCCGAGATTGCTTGTATAAATAATCGTAAAATGGGTCATGGGATATATAAAGCAACTACTTCCTCCCATAAAAATAGGCAAAACTACTTAATTAGACATAAATTCATACTATATTTATTAATTTAATAATTTATATTTTTAAATAATTATTTATTATCTCATTATTTATTAATTATGTATCACATTAGGAGTGAGATACATCAGTTATTAAATATAGCCAAAATAGATTCCTTCCAATTATCTCCCTAATTTACTCTTTTACTCCAAATTAACTGTCTCTCTCCTGATTCTTCCCCTCCCACATTTATCACAGAGATTGTCCACCAAAGTTTTGCATCGCCGATGTCCAGGTGAACCCCATCGGCAACGGCTTGGTCATTGCATTTCCAGCAGATCTTATAAGCAACTATTTTGGCTAGTAAAACGCTTTTCACTGGTTTGGTGGGGTTCCCGTCGGAGACAGCAGATCGCTGATCGGAGAAGAGAGAGATGAAAAGGATAGGAGGAGAGATAATGGTGAAAATATACTATGAGCCCGTTTGGATTGACTTAAAAAAAGTAACTTTTATGTATGAAGTGCTTTGAGAACTTTGAAGTGGTGAAAGTTATTTTTATAAATAAGCAGTTGAGTGTTTGGATAAATGAATTTTAGGGTTAAAAGAATAAAAAAAAGGTAGTTTGGGAATTTAGTTAAAATACAAAGGATATAAAAGTAATTTCCATGGGCAAAGAAAATGACTTTAAGCACTTTGGAAAAAAAAGTTAGGAATTCTAACTTTTCATTTTTAACTGACTTTAAGAACTTTATGGCTTAAAGTCAGCATTAGGCAAACACGTCTAAAAGCTAAAAAGGGGCTTTAAGTTGGTTTTGACCAACTTAAAGTCAATCCAAACGGGCTCTATATATCTAATTAAGAGTTTGTTTATCTGATAAAGTGTAGATGTATCTAAATTAAAATTAAATGTATCTATGGGTAAAGACTTTTGATGCTTGAAAAAAATGAAAAGAAATTTAAAAGTTTTGATTTTTTTTTAAAGAAGAAATTCAAAAATATGAAGAAAGAACGCCTGATTAAAATGTGAAGAAAGAACGCCTGATTTGCTCCTAAATTAATGCATTTCAACGACATTTTATATTTAGATGTATTTGTTATCATGTATCTGAAATACATGTATCTGGATGTGCGAGATACATGTATTTGGGACCAAAATATGATAGGATTTGTAATATACAAAACTCACGGAAAGACAAGTAATTAGCCCCTAAATTAGTGAGATTTATGTTGTTTGCCCATCAAAATATAATTGATATTTAGGTTTGGACACATGTTTGAAATATATTTTTTTAATTGAAAGTTTATGAAAAACAACTTCTCTAACACACAAAAATAAAAGTAAGTTATTTGAGCATTTTATCTTCTCATATCATATTTATAAAAATTACACTCAATGTGTTGTTGTTTAGATTTGGCCATATGAATTCTGGAACCAAAAAACTACGTTTTTTAATAAAAATATATAAAGGTTCACTCATTTTTTGAAATAATTTTTTAATACATCATTGCTAGTGCAGCGATTTTGAACCAAACGTTAGTTTAATTTTTTTTAAATACATCGCTGCAAATGCAACTATTTTTAACTAGTTTTTTTTCAAACCATACTGTATTTTAAAATTACACTCAATGTATTGTTGTTTAGATTTGGCCGTATGAATTTTGGAGCCAAAAGAACTATTTTTTTTAATAAAAATATATAAAGGTTCACTCCTTTATCGAAATAACCAAAATAGATAAATCGCTGACACAACAACAATTTCATAAAAAAAAATTAACGCTGTTAATTTTTTTTTACAAAATCGCTGCTGTAGTAGCGATTTGTCCCTTTTGATTTTTTCGGAAAAAAGAGGAACTCTTTATGTATTTTTATAGAAAAAAATAGTCATTTTGGCTCCGGACTCTTTAAAATGAGAAGAATGCAAGTTTACACTTGTACTCTCCTAACCACATTTTCGCACTAATACCATGACTGTTATTTTAATTAAAAATTTCGGTAGATAAATATGCAGCCTTCAACATATGAATGCTGCTTAATTTTTCTTTTGAGTCATTTTTTCTTAAAGTTAAATCATAACAATTCCATAGTAAATATAAGTTTGTGTATTTACTATTATTATATGCATCGATCATATTATAAAAATTAAAAGATCAAAATCATAACAGTTTTATTTATATTTTAGCTTTAATTTCTAGAATATAGAAGGTTTGATTCCCTTATTCAATCATTACCACAGTGAAAAATCAAATCAACCTTAACCATCCTATATAATCTTCAATAAGAAAATCAACATACAAAAAGAGTGATTAATATAAAATCAATAAAATAAACTAGCAACTTAACAAAGAAAGTAATTAAATATAGTGATGTATACAATTCAGAAGCACATAATAAAATGAAAATAGAAGAAAATTAAACAGCAAACAATAAATGAAGCCTAATTAATAACATTAGAGATTTCTAGAACAGAAGAAAGAAAAGCTTTTTAAAAAAATAGACAATACACAAATTAGAAAAGAAGCTTTAATTAAACCTAATACAATTAGTGATTTTCAGAAAAGAAGAACGAAAACCTTGAAAAATAGACAACACATAAATCAGCAAAGAAGCTTTAATTAGACCTAATATCATCAGTTACTTTCAGAAAAGAAGAAAGAAAAATTAAAAATGACAGGAACACACAAATCAGTTTTTTTTTTTAAAAAATTAAACCTAATACCATCAGTGATTTTCAAAAAAATAAAATAAAAAATTGTAAGCACACAAAGCCATAAAAGAATAATAAAAACAGAAAAGAATCAACTTTTCCCCTGCTTTTATGATTATAAACAAACAAGGGATCCCAACAAACAAATGTGTCAGTAATGTATTATTACTTTTTCTTTAAAGAAGAAAAAATTAAAGTTTCACTTCTTCATAATTTTTAAAGCACAAAAATATAAAATTGAAGCCATATTTCAAAATGTTTTAGGGCATGATCACAATTGAAATTAGTTTTTTCGAATAAGGAATCAAAATCTATATCACAATAAATGAAAAATAATAATAATCTAATATCATAATTAGTCGGTCCATATTTGAACCCTAAGCCACACTTATATACGTAGAATACTAATCTTAAACTCTATCAGCTTAATACATCTTAGTCACTCTGCATCAAATTGAAATTAGGAGATTTCGAAGCCACTAACTTCGATTTGGAAGAAGAAGCTGGTCCATCTTCTCTTCTTTTTTTCCATATACGACAGAATTATTGTACTCTACCTTTTTTCATCGAATATTTTTGACATCATAAAAATAACATTAAAAAATCCAGTCAACCATTTCATACCTGCTCTCTTTCAGAATTCCACTGAAATTTGTCGGCCGCCCTCATTCTTCTCATTCCACAATAGCATATTTAACTTCCTCAAACTTGATATATTCCTACAATATTCAAAATCTTGACGGCTCCTAAAGTACTCTAAATCATTCAATATAATATTTTTATTCGTCTCTTCATTCAAGAGTTTGTGAAAGTAAGTCTGCTATCTTCATCAATTGTGTGTCTCTTCCATCAATAAGTCTTCTATCTTCATCTATTGTGTGCCTCTTCCATCAAAAAGTCTGCTATCTTCATCTATTTTGTGTGCCTCTTTCATCAATACCTTGCCTTCTTTATTTTTAAGAGACCAGCATTAAAAACACATCTAAACTATTCCTTTTTTTGAGTTTCATACCTAAACTATTGAAAGTGTGATTTTCATACCTAAACTATCACTTATTAGTTTGAGAAACACACCCCTCTCTTTAATTACACTCTCTCTTTCATCAATTTTTTTTTATCACAATACACTCCACATGGACAAAACATTCAACCTTAACAAAAATTAAATAAATTATTAAATTATTTAAATTAAAGATTAATATCTCCTGCCCAAAAAGAATTTATAAAATAAAATATAAAATATTTTTCTTACCTCACTCCACCACTTTCTCTCACCATACCCCCCGCCCCACATTTTTTTTTATTTTATTAAATTTCTTTTATAAAAGTTTTTTTTAAAAAATTCTTACTTCATCTCCCCTCCCCCTCCCCACCTTCAAATAATAATTTTGATATTTTTATTTTAAAAAAAAATTCTACGCCTCCCCACTTAACCCTTTGCTTTTAAATTTTTTTCTCGTTTCGTGTTAGATATATACATATGATTTTAGAAAAATATTTTTTACTAGCCTCAAGACTTTTCTTAAAATAAAATTTGTATTTCTGTTATATTCGGTACACAAGCTGTAGGAAAAATATTTTCCTAAAAATATATGTACATATCTAACACAAAATGAGAAAAATATAAAAAATATATATAAATTAAGAGCGTAGGGTTAGATGAGATGGGTATAATTTTATTTTTTAAAAAAATAAAAATACTAACATTTAAAAAATAAAAATACTAACATTTTCTTGGGAAGGAGTGGGGGAGAGGGTGAAGTATGAATTTTTTATAATATTTTATAAAAGAAAATTTTAAAAAATAAAATGACGGGGATTGTGTGTGTGGAGGAGGGGGGGGGGGGGAGGGGAGAGGTGGTGGAGTGCATGAGCAAAATATTTTAAGTTTTTTTTTTTTTTAAGAAATCGTTTTTCAAAAAATAATTTCTTCTATAAAAAAATTCTTTTTTTGGGGATAGAAATACTTTAATATTTAACTTTTAACTAATATTAATAGTTTATTTAATTTTTGTCAAGGTGGATTAATATTTTATCTATGTGGAATGCCATGTAGCAAGATTTTTCAAAAAATAGAGAGTAGAGAGAGCGTGTTACACACACCACTGAGATGTTTTTCAAACTAATAAGTGATAGTTTAGGTATGAAACTCACAATTTCAATAATTTAGGTATGAAACTTAAAAAAAAGGATAGTTTAAGTATGTTTTTGACCTTTATCTCTATTTTTAATGCACTTCACTTGGTATGAGTCTCGGACGCTTCTATTTCTTGCCTTAGAGAGCCTATACAACTTTTTATTCTTGCCTCTATCCTGAAATTCTTTCATACAAAGCGTTCAATCATTATTGTTTTAGCCATTATAATCGCAAACTTCGGTTTCTTCTTCGCCGCCTTATACCTTTCCCTATTTGACCTTTTATCTTCCTCATCAGTAGTGTTCACCAGCAACTCCCTATCATCATTCTCCTTAGCTTCCATTTTTCCTTGGACCGATTCACTCCATCAACAATTCTCTCAGTGTCTATCAGTGTTACTCCGCGAGACTCCAACAACTCTTTATATATATACTTCTCTAATGCAACTAGTAATTATCTTATCCAATATACTACTAGAGTCCCCACTAGTTTCCCAAGCCCCAATCGTCCTCAACTTCTCTTTCATCTCCTCCTGAGCTCTGATAGTAGTCAAGTCACTCTACTTTAAGCTATTCAAAATCAAACCGAAATCGATAACTCAAATCGGGAAAACGTTTTTGATTTACCATTATGGGTTATTGGTTTTAGCGATTTCGGTAACTATTTTATTTCGGGTTATCGATTCTTAATTGTTTGAGATTTTTCTTAACAGGTAAATTAATAAATTATATTTTTATCATTTGGTATATAAAGTCTTTGACTTAGGGTTCAGTTTCATATTTTTATTTTTGGCTGTCTCAAATTCTCATTTATTCTAAAATGTATCGTGTTTGTTTTTAGCAAGATGCAATATGTCAACTCTTGTGCATGGTTCATTTGGTTTGTCACCTTGTTTCTATGATCTTCAATGAATTTTTTTTGTGTTAAATCTTAACGGTTGAACTGATAACCGAACCAATAATAATTAATAACCAATAATCGATAAGCTAATATCTTAATGTAACTATAACGATTTAGCATGCCTACAAATGATAACCGATAAATTTTAAAATTGAACCATACCGACCTCTATTAGCTACTCCACTTTATATATATCAAGTGGAATAGCTATTAGCTATTTTATTCAAACATCTAGGAATATATATAAATTTAACATAATTAAACATGCTCGAAAAGCTTTCAAATGTCTTCACACATTATTTCTGTCTTCCATGAAGTAGTTGCTCATTTTTGAATCAATGCGACAACATTTTTAGCACCAAATAAAATCTTCACATTCAAGAGCTTTCCTAATATATAGCAATCAATGATTAGCAGTAATCATGACTTTCCCAACATATTGAATTGAGGATCCATAGTCATGAAGTAGTTTCTTAAAGGTATCCAAAGCCACAATACTGATTGATACTTGCCCTTCTATCATTATTCTGCAATCTTGCATCTGTAAACAATAAATATCATTTTATAAATTTGATAGTTTAATCACATGAGTATTAACAAGAAGAAAGATATTTTGTTAATAAATCTTTATATTTTTCATACTCAAAACGAGATTTAGAAACAATATCTCTTGGTTCTAATCTTCCATGATTAAACAATTAAACATTCTTATCTTTTCAAATTTACCACATAATATTAATGTTCAAGTTCGAAAAGTCTATATATTCAAGAAAATATTTAGTATTTAAGAACAAGGCATACCACCAAATAGAAAAGTCAGTAATATTTTCAATACCGACCAATTTATATGATATTGCTTCCACACAAATTGAAATCGAAGACATTTGAATAACATATATGTTCTATATCATCAAGACCAAGACCATAAATCTTATCAGTATTATCCACATTATTTCCTAACCTCCACAGAAAATCACATAAACTTTAGGTAAAGAGTAACAATTCGCTTAAGTTTCCGAATTTTTTATTGTCTCACCTAGAAGTGTATATGGATCGGGTTGGTTCGGATTTTTTACAAATTAAACCAAACCATTTGTGTCGGGTTATTAAATCTATAAACCAAACCAAACCAATAAAAGTCGGGTTTTTCGGATTTTTTTTGGGTTTTTTGGGTTTTTTCGGGTTTCTCGGGTTTTTCATAGTATCTAATAAAAAGCACAGAGCAGTGCTTCTTAAAAAGAGTTCTAGTACAAAATATTAACATATAAGATGGAGGCAGAATATTGTTTGAAGTTTTAACTTTATAAGATGGACTTTTTTTGTATATTATTTAGATGGGCTTCTCAAGTCCAAATTTAAATGTAAGAAAGAAAACAAAATTATGAAAAAATTTTAAAAAATATTTATACATTACATTTTAATAAATATTTGTATGTATAACATAATTTTAAAATAGTATATCTATAATCGGGTCGGTTTGTTTTTTTTTAGTTAAAACCAAACCAATCCTATAATTAGGGCTGTTCACAGTTTTGATTAAAATCAAAACCAAACCAAAAATTTAACCAAACCGAATAAAAAAACCGACATTTGGTTTGGTTTGGTTTTAAATTTGAAAAACCGATAATATTTGGTTTGGTTATGGTTATAGTAAAAAATAACCGAATAAATAACCGAACCAAACCGATAATTATATACATAAAATTTATAATTATTTATATGTATAATATTAGCTTTTCATAAATAATTAAAGATATTTTATACCTTTTAATTATTAATTTTCATAATTTAATTAAAGATAAAATTGATTATATTATGGATTCTCTAGTTAGTTTAGTTTAAATATGTAATTTTTTCATTTTAATGGACAAAGTTGTTTGTATTTTGGAACCTCTGTTTGACTTGTTCTTTTAAATATAAACTGCATTGTAAGTTTGGTCCACTTGATTTGGCATCAACATGTCTTTCCTTCAATATGCAGCAAAGTTCGCCCTTGTGAGCCGTGAGGAAAAAATAGCTTCATAAGAAATTTGAAGAATGTGGAGAGAGAATATTTGAATTATCCCGGCTAGTCATAAATCGAAAAACCGAACCAAACCGAACCAAACCGACAATAACCAAATCGGTGGTTATTATTTTACTTGATTTGGTTATGGTTTTAGACATTTAAAAATTGATTAAATTGGTTTGGTTATGATTTCATTGAATAACCGACCCAAACCGAACCATGAACACCCCTACCTATAATAGTCGGTTTTTTTTCCAAACACCAAACCAAGTCAAACCAAACCACTAGTCGGATTTTTTTTCCGATTTGGTTCGGTTTGTCGATTTGGTGCGGTTTATCGATTTGTTCTGTACAACCCTAGTCTCACCGATCAAATCTTTCGTTAAATAGTAATCTGATTTACCTTCACAGTTTTGTGTGGTGCCATATTAACTTATCATTAGAATTTGTAATAGAAATTGGGATAGAATATAGCTTTGCCATCTACAGCTTCGAAAATCAAATTTAGCTCTTGTATTTTTCACATAGTGCGTATCCTCATCAATTAAATTCAAAACCATTAATAAATCTAAATTTCTATGTTATTTTGTATCTTAGGATAGATTCAAACATTAATATTTTATTTATTTATTTTTAACTCGAACACCCTTAAACTCTTTTATCTCCTAAACCGTTAACTCCAAACCATTGTAACCAATTTGGGGAAAATCATTAAACGAGACATATTTATTAAGCTTTCCGTTCTTTTTAGTTGTCATGTATATTAAAAATATTTATTTTAAAATAGTTGTTGATTTAAATAATCAAGAGAAAATTAATTATTTTTTTCAATTTTTTCTTTAGCATTAATTATTCTAGAAACAGCCTCTGGCAGAAATGCAAGGCAAGGCTGCGTACAATAGACCCTTGTGGTCAGGCCCTTCCCCGGACCCCGCGCATAGCGGGAGCTTTAGTGTACCGGGCTGCCCATTAATTATTCTAGAATTAAGAGACATATATATATAACTAAAAATTAAATAATTAATAAAAGATATATTAGTCAAACAACACATTTAATTAATTTTTTCTTAAAAATTATGACAAATCTTATCATTATAACTAAACAAGAACGGAGAGATCGAGTATTAAGTTCAATAATAACGGGAGTAAAAATAATCAGATAATATGACATTTAATAAATTTGACCAAAAAAGTAGAAAAATATATTTGATCTTTTCCTTTTTTTAAAGTGATAAAAAAAATTAACTTTCATAAAATCAACATCGAGATGCATAAAATAAATTTTTTCACATCCGCAGTGTGAAAGTCATACTCTCGCGGCTTTACCGATGCAAGGATTTTCCAGACACGTTGCAGGTCCTTTTGTTCCTAAGTAGATTAGTCTCTCTATTTAATTTTTTTTAGTAAAATTTTATATTTTTTAAAAGATAAATTACACTACATATAAAATTATATTTAAAATTTTATAAAATAAAAAAGACGAAAAATATGATTACAATTGGCACGTGTCACTTTTAGTCGGTTATAGATTCTAGCTAAACTTATATTTTAGGATCAATTTCCAAAGTATTTTAAAACCACGTGGGTCATACTACCCTTACAACCTACGACGTGTCACTTCCTAATACAATACGTTTCACTTTTCAAGGGGTTATTCTGTCAATTCACTTAAACCCACTGAAATTAAATACCCCCTTCACGTTTTTCGTACTTCCCCACTCTGAATTGTCCTCCTATATAATCTCCCAAATGGCCAAATGGTTTCTTCAGGCATTCGATGAAAATGGCTTTCAAACTTTTATGAAACTTTTCTATTCCAATTTTATAATTATTTTTTTTTAGTTTCGAAAAATTCAAAAGCTTTCTCAATTTTTAGATTTTTACTAAAATGGAGAAAGCTGAAGAAAAAGGAAAAGAGAAATTAGAGTGTTTTTTGAGTGGTGGGTTGATAAGTCGCAAAAGGAATGTAGAGGATGAAAATGTTGATGTAGAGCTAAGATTGGGGCTTTCATTGAATGGGAATTATGGATTTGACCCGAAAAAGCCTAAAATATTGAATCGTTCTTCTTCAGTAACTAATGTAGTGCATTCTGGTAATAGAAATGAGAATGAATTTCAATTTTCACTTATTAATAGGACATCTTCTTTGCCGATGGAGAGTGAGGAGGAGTGGAGGCAAAGAAAAGAATTGCAGTTTCTGAGCCGTCTGGAGGCGAAGAAGAGATTGGAGAAAATGAAGAATGTTAGAGTTGTTAAGGAAAATGGAAATTCTTCTTATCCGTCATCAGAGGGATCACAAGGAAGTGTTGCTTCAAGTGAGACAGGGTCTGAAACCCAACAGTTACCTATTCAAGGTATCAAAAATTTTCTTTTGCTTTATTTATTTCCATCTGAATTTCTTCATTTTCATGGATCCTTTCATTATTTTATTAAATTAATCCGTTGTTTTTGGGTAATTTGAGCTATATAGAGATGTATGAGCTGGTGAACGGTTAATATTAACAACAACGTAACTTCCAAGGATAAAGTTTTGGAAAACAAAGTAATGTAGGAAATAGTTTATTTGTTTAATTTCAATCATTTACTTGTTGATATGAAATCATCTTCAATTGAATAGAAAAATTCTTTACGAAAGAGATTTTTCAATCTAATCCCTTGTTAACATACACAAAATTGCTCTTTTACTATTTTCATTGCAGGTCCAAGTGGTAGTAGTACTAATGTGAGATCTGTAGACAGTGGCCTGTCAATGGAGGGCATGCAGAAACTGATAGCAGAAGACCTGGAAACTACTAATGAGAAGTCACCAGAATTGTCATCAGGGAAAAATTGTAAAGAGATGGTCATGAAAAACTTCATGTTCAACATGCCTAGTGTTAGCGCAAGAGGTGAGGGACCAAATGGAAAGAAGACTGAAGGATTCTTATACGCGTATAAGAAGGGAGAAAATGTGAAGATTGTTTGTGTTTGTCATGGTAATTTTCTAACCCCAGCTGAATTTGTTAAACATGCTGGTGGAGGTGACGTAGATAACCCTTTAAGGCATATAACTATTAATCCGTAGTGACAATGTCTAGCTATTGCTTGCCTAAAAACGGATTATTAGCTGTTTTAATATCGCTGTTATTTGATGTTTAATTTCCTTTAGTTCTAAAAACTAAGTTTAGTAGTTAGCTATTGCCCAAAAAGGTATTAGCTTTGGTATTATCGTTGTTATTTCATCTTTCTTTTGTTGTAGTACTATGTTCAGGACTTAATATAAGTTCCTCCGGTGGAAGTTGTTAAGGTTATTTTTGGGTTGTTTTGCTATATATGCGATGCTTATAATTTGGGCTAAATTGGAAGTTGAGATAAATTATTTTCTTATTCATTGAGGGGCGTTTCCTTTTGCTAATTAGATCGACAACAATTATGTGTGAAAGATAAATTGTTTGGTGACTTTAACATTTTCCTTTTTTGGGTCCAAGCTGACTCTAACCAGCTTGTCTCGAGAAATAGTTTCAAACCAATCAATTTAATGTTAGATTATTTGTTTTATTTATTAATTTTGTTATTTTAAAATAGGAAAAAATTGTCTTATATACTTCTCTTCTAAGTTTCATTATTTGATATGCTATCCAGTTATTTTTATTTTCGTAGTTTATAAACTTAATAAATATATACTTAGTTTTAGGGTTTTTTTGGGCTGCTAGACTAAATAACTCATTAAATTCCAAGTTATTTTTCTAAAACATTTCACCTGTTCATCAATGTAAGAGAGGAGATGAGTTTGAGTTATGTGCGAGTGAATATCACCAAGCTAATATCATCTATCTCGCCTCGTCTAAATTAAATATGGTAAAAGTGTCATTTCTAACCAACCCTTTTTGATTATGTGTATTTTTGTTCCTCTCTTGTAAGATTTTTAATATTTATGTGTTAATTAGGTTTTGGGTTTAACTTTTTAAAGGGTATTTTAAAGTTATTTTTCGACTTAGAGTTTTCAATATTTCTTGCTAAATATTGAAACATGTATCGAAACACCTGAAATAAGTTGTTTTCTTTATGTGTTACAGGGTTTGGTGTAAGTTGTTTTTGGGTTTTCTAGGTTTATTTCCGAGTTAGAATTTTATTTTTTTGTTAAATTTAATAATAGTTTATGTGTTAATACATATGTTGTTAGTTGTATATTGAGTTGGTTGCTATTCTTATGTTTTATTTGTGATTGATTTTTCTACATTTTCTAAGCCTAATAAATTTGTAGTTTAGGGTTTAAATGTAAATTTTACAAGCTGATCTTCCTGTTTGGATTCCTAATTAGAATGGTCTTTTTACTGTCAAATCAGCTTGACAACTTTTTAAATTTGTTAGTTACATTTAATTTATATAGTCCAGTTAGACAGGAAGAGTTTAATTCCATGGCTCGCTTGTTAGGTTTTATGTATTTTCTTTTCTATGACCCACATAGGCACAGTAACTCTACCTTATAAAGTGAAACAAATGTATTTTGGAGGGTAAACATCTAGGTGATACCCTATTAAGAAAAACTTACAAAATATCCTTCTTTATGCTCAGGTTATTGAACAATAGGCTGCTTTCTCTTCAAAATTCAGAGTTCTTCGTCCTTCAAAATGCATCTATTGTAATAATGAAAGCACTGAGAATGTGATCAAATTAACTTTTCCAACAATGTGGCAGAAATGAAAGCAATGCTCTATGGACTTGGTGCATTAATTACGAATAGTTTCAAAGATGTGGACATTGAATCTGATGCTATGTTCATCATTAACATGATCAATGACCACAATGAGACTATCATATTATGCAGCCTATATATCAAATCAACAAGCTTAAGAGATGATGTAACTTTAAGTTTCAGCACTGCTACAGAGAGAAAAATAATTTGACAGATCTTTTAGCAAAATTGGGCAAGAGGCAAAAACGAGATTCTTTCTTCACTCAAAATTTGGCCTTGCCTAATGGGATTAAAAGTTGGTTGAAATAAACTAAATACATCAAATTCCTCCTGAAGTTGACACTAAAATTCACTAGGCATTTAAATATTCCTCTTAAAAATTATAAGTGAATTTAATCCCACCCTAATACTACAATACCACTCTCACAATGGAAAGTGCATTACACACGCACCTCGTCATCGCCACGTCAGTGTCACATCAACACCACTCTAATTGTTGTTGTTGCAGGATCCCTATAGTGGAAACTCCCGATCACCTCTTTGCAGCTAGCACCTAGCCAAGAAGATCTGGAATAATATCTCAAGCCCAATTGTGATACAGTTTAGAGAGACGACCATCATCAACATAATCAACAATTGGTGGAACAAACAAGCCAAAAATCCTACCCACTAATATTGTTGGGAATTACGGAAGGCTTAGGTGCAATAAAAAGTATGGTAAGAAAGCTATCTCAAAATTTAGAGTTAACCAACAAATTTTGTTTTAGGTCAAAATATCCATGGGACAAAGATTTAGCTCGATGGAATGGAATTGGACCAGGATTGAAGTTTGCAAAGTGGTGGAAAATTATAAAACCAAACTCAAAAGCACCATGGTCAAATGGGAGATGCCAGAAAGAAAATCTTGGAAACTCAACACTGAAGGAAAGCAGGAGCAGGAGGTATTGTTAGAAAAGAAAAGAAATAATTGGTCATGGCCTTTGCGACACCAATTCAATTCTCGACTAACAACTACTCAGAAGTGCAACCAGCCCTTCAAGGAATCATATGGTGTTGTCAACAAAACTTTGAGCAGTTAATTATGGAAATGGACTCTTTACTAAGTGTGAATACGATACAGGGGATGTGTAATATTCCCTGGACTCTTGAAGACCCAATAACCCATATTCAATAGAAGATACATCTACATAACATCAACGTGAAGGATTGTCTAAGAGAAGGTAATGGAGTAGCAGATCTCCTATCCAAACATGCCACTGACTTAATCGATAGCATGATTTTTCTCTCCGAAGATGAGCTACAAACTGATATTAAAGGTGCCTACCGAAATGATAAAATGCAAATTTCAGCTTTTCGAGTTAGGCCCAAAAAACACACTCTTGGATGGTTTTTTGAACCCCAATGACTTTCCAATAGAAGAACTATTAATATTTTATTATAATAGTTCTTCGATTTTTTGCTAATAACTGCGCTTGTGCAGACTAACCTAGGAAGTTCCCTCTTTTGTACTCTTGGAAGGCCTTGGTACCTGCTCTCACCATTGTAATATTTTGTTTTGCATATAATTACAAGGTAGGGGTCATGTCAAAACCCCTTCCAAACCAGTTTAATACTCGGGAGGATGGATTATTAAAAAAAATGTCATGTCCGTAAAAATTATATCTAAATGTATTATTTTAAATTTTCTTTTCGTTTATTATTGAAAGATCTTTTTGCACCAAAATTATAAAATATCAAACAATGAATTAATCACCCCCAAATCAAGAAAGTAACATCAAATTTTTACTTTTGATGTATGCATAAAAATCTTGTTGATAAAAAGTATGGAACTTGAGGGTGAAGATGTCATTATTAAAAGGAATAATTAGCTAAATTTGATGATTTTTATGAATTATTTTACTATCGTCAATTTATATAAAAAAAGAAAAAAATTTAAAAAAATGAGGATGAAGGTGCAGAAAGAGATGGGAGGAGGGGTGGCAGGAGAAGGAGTAACTATGTTGGACTAGGAGCTTTAAAGAAGAAGAAAAAATGTGTGGGTATGTTGGGTTTTGTGGGGGTGGGGGGTGGCGGTGGAGGAGGATCGAAGAAGGAGAAGTGGGGATGAGCGGGTGGGTGGGGTATTTGAAGAAGGAAAGAGGGTGTACGGGCAGGGGCAGACCTAAAGGTAATTCAGGGGGTTCATCCGAATCTATTCGATAAAAAATTACATTGTATATATAAGTATTTTTAAGAATTTTTATGTCTATATATTAATTTTGAACCTCTTGAACAGAAGATAAGAGGTTGGCTCAGTGGTTGAAGGGTTCAAAACTAACCTTGAGGTTCCAAATTCAAATCTTCAGCACTATATATTTTTTTCGAACTCCCTTAATAAAAATTCTGAATCCACTACTAGTGCGGGGCTTCGAAGGAGGAAAAAGAGGTGAGGCAGGGTGGGTTTTTAATTATTTTTTTTTATAATATATACATAAATGGAATTACTTTTTTCTTAAAAATAAATAAAAAATATGTGCCTTCAATTATTCTTTTGCCACGTTACTTTTTGAGTGTGATTAAATTCACTTGAAACTTGTTAAGGAAGGTATTTAAATATCCGTGTAGTTAAAATACTAAAAAAAGTTTGATATATTTACTCATTAAAAATGACGTAGGTGAATTAATGAAAGTTCGATTTTCAGAATTAGAGCCCCGTAAAGCACATTTGACAATGATTAATTTGATTTACACTCTTTTAGTCAGACTTACACCATTGTAAATATGAAATTTACTAGATTTCCAACTCTTAAGGCCAATCCCATGTATTTTTGCACTTGGGACATTTTTGTACAAGGATGAACTCATCTTCCTTCTTATTTCTCAAGGTGATTTGTACAAAAATCCAGTACATCAACGATGTATTTTGTTATTATTAATATATAGGAGTGTGTAATAGTTTTCGACTTTTGGTCTTTAACGGTTCGATTTTTGGTTTAACCAATAAGAAAATGCATTCAAAACAAATATACGACTTTTTCAACAATTTGGCGCGATACAGGCATACAACGAAAAAAACAAATCAGAAGTTCTTGTGAATAGTTACAATTCACAACTCTAGCCGTCGCCTAACCCGTGCCATTGTCGTTGCAAACCATAGCTGCCGCCGTTTTTAGTTTGTTAGATTTTGACATTGTGAACCTAAAGTACTACTAAAGCCTAAAAGGTAAATACAGTGTGAACCAGTGGCGGACCCAGAAATTTTATGAAGGGAGTTCAAAAAAATTAAACACGCTAATCAGAAAAAAAAAGTGTTTATTCGAATTCGAACCCGCAAGCTGAGACAAATTAAGGCGAAATATTAAACCTCATTTGCCACTGAGCTAGTCCTTTGGCTTATGCTCAGAGGGTTCAATGTTAAATATATACACATAAATTAAAAAATTTATCTTATATATACAGTGTAATTTTTTAATGAAGGAGGTTCGGATGAACCTCCTCGACTACACGTGGGTCCGCCCCTGGTGTGAACTGTGAAGTAATGTGAACTATGAATTGTGTAAGGTACTGATAGTCTGATATTGTGATTAAATTAATATCTTTTGTTTGATACTTAGATATTTATGTTAGAAAAAATTAAAATAGTAAATTATTATAGTCTTAATAGGTTATCGGTTTATCCAATAACTCAATATTAAAAATCATTACTGAATCAATAACCAAATATTTTTTTATAAAATTATTAAATAACCATTAATCCAATAAACCAATAACACTTTTTCGGTTCTTATTTCTCAAGGTGATTTGGACAAAAATTCGGTACACTTTTAAATTGTTACAATTGGTAAAATTACCAAAATAACCCTAAAGAAAAGAACGCTCGCACAATATATCATCCTTAACTTTTTAGGCCAATCCGAGATCAGGATACTGATTAGGGAAAAAATCATGTGGGAAAGTGGTTTTAATTGAATTTTGGGCCAATCGGGTCAAAAGATAATTTTTAGGGGCAAGATTGCATTTTCAGAAGGGTGCGCGACCAGTCTGCGTCGCGGACTTACTCCCCTATAGTGCAATTTTTTCCACCCCTCCTATACTTAACCCACAACTAATATAGGTCATTTTTGACCTAATAAGGGTTTCTAAACATTCCTAAGTCCCTTTTTATGCATTCTAACTAAAGACCTAGGGCTAAGGAGAGGAGAAAAAAAGCTAGGATTCCAAGAGCATTCGTCGAGTTCTTCAAAATTCTTCAAGAATCTAATTCTTTCAGATATGTAAGGCTAAACTAAAGCATGAATATTGTTCTTCCATGTGCCCCATGATTGTGACAGGTAGATTTGTGAATGAATTGAGTCCCCATAATTGTGTTTCTTGAGAATTTTCCTTAAACTTAACATATTTTTACATAGTATTGCGTAATTGATGTTTTCTATGAACTTGTTTCTTGAACAAATAATTTTTGACTATTTGCTTCATAAACCCTATGATATTTTGACTAATATTGGACGTATATGATTAAGGATTGAGTCTAGAACCTTGAAGTTGTGAATGTATGATTGTGATTGGGATGTGAGCATGATAATAGTCTTGATGAAACTTGATAGTCTTTGTATCTTCATTATTGAACTCAATTAAATGTTGTCATAAATGATTGTCCCAACTACTCATAAATGAATGATTTGGGAATGATTGGAAGATTGATTGGTTGAAAGGATTGATTGGATAGAACCGATGAACGGATAAAAGTCCATATGGGACTTGTTGATTGGTTTGATTGAGATTGATTGTCTTATGGGCATTGAGTCTTGGGAAAAGTATCGAGCACCGAATTGGGTAAGAGTAAGTAATAACTCGAATCAAATAACTATGAAGCCAGCATAGGAGAGGATTGAACCGTTAAAGTCAGATGTTTCCCTTTACTTTAATGTCCTGAAAAGATATGACTTGATTGCCAGATTGGATGATTTGTCCTTTACCATGGCAAAGTACTATACGGTTGTGGCAACAGCAACGGGCTCGTTGTACAGTCACTGGCTCATAAGTGAATGTTTTCGGATAAGAGAAACTCTCATATAGGTTTTGATATTCCTCTGATTGGATTGGATTGGATTGTTTATGATTGATATCTATCTAAACCTTACTCTTGTTTTAGACTTATAACACCCTGATTGAATTTCTTATCTTTCCGATTGAGATATCTAAACTGATATTATTCTACCTTATGCATGTTTCATTCTGCCATAGTACATACTCGTACATTCTACGTAATGATGTCCATTTAGGATTACATCATTTTATTATGCAGGGACAGGTATTAGAGATCATCAACATGCGCGTCGTTGTGGATCTATTCAGCTGATTGGTGAGTCCTCCATGATTTCGGAGGACACCACTCTTTTATCATCTAGTTTTAGAGTTTAGACTTTTACTTTTATTTGATTTGAGGTAGCCATGAATCTGTCATTGGCACCACGTAGACAGTTGATAGAGGCTTCATAGACTGGATTGTTGACTTGTTGATTTGATATTGTCTTTTGGATAGTTTCATTCATACTAGTCTTGTTGATTGGATTAGATAGATTATTGGCTTTTGGCCTTATTCTATAAGCTATTTTCTTGATGAGTAAATCTTCCGCCGATACAGAGTTGATTGACTGATTGTGTGAATAGGCAAAGTGGTTCGCTTGGAAACTAGCAATAGGCTTTGAGTGCCGGCCACACCTAGGGTACACTCCTGGGGCGTGACATAAACTCTTCATTAAACTAGTAAAAACTTATATATGTTGTTGATTTTAGTAGTAGAAGGTGACAGAAAGATGTATTTTTATTACTTTTTTGTTGTATTTATAAGATGATATTAATAAATTGGTATTCGTCATTAATCTTAGATTTTTGCTTCCTCTTATGAAGAAAACAAAGCATCTAATGTGTGTCCACCAATACCATGCTTTTCTTATCGTGAATACACTTCAGTTGGTTCAGGAGTCAGTCCCTTCTCTCATGCTTTATGAGTCTATACAACTTCTTATTTCTGCTTCTATGGCTCTATCTTGAAGTTCTTTATACAAGTGTACAAAATTATCATTTTAGCAATTGTAACTGCTAACTTTACTTCCTTCCTTGCCGCCTTATACATTTTCTTATTTGACCTTTTATCCTCATTAGCCTATCAATGCTCACCAACAACTCCCTATAAGCATTATTCTTTGCTTACACTTTTCCTTGAACCTATTTACTCCACCATTAATTCCCTCTTATTTATGAATGTTATCCACCGAGACTCTAACACCTCTCTAGCTGCTTCTCTAATACAACTAGTTTTCATACTATTAGCATCACCACTACTTCTCCAGCCCCAATGTCCTCAATTTCTCCTTCATCTCCTAAGCTGACAGTAGTCAAGCCACCCCATTTAATACTCAATACATCATATACGAACCTATTTTTCCTATGCCTCTTAATCTCGAAATACAATATCAAAAATTTATGTTGGATTGAAAATACCTAACTTGAAAATTTAAGCCATAAATTTTTAACCAGTTAACCCCAAACCCTAAGATAAAAATAGAATAACTTTAACACACATTATTTTTCAAATTTAGAAAGCAATTGATACCCTAACTCAAAAACCCTTAAAGTTGTTAACTCCTACACCATTAACCCAAAACCACTGTGGACAATTTATGGGATATTATTAAAAGAGACATTTTTATTATTTCCATTAATCTATATTAAATAAATTATTGAGATTTTTTTCAAAATCTAAAATAAAGAAATTTGTTCAAAGTTTAAAAGAATTGTTGAGACTTTTTTATATATATTTACCGTTTAGTTAATGAGGTTCTTAAATTATTTTATATTTTATAGGAGAATAATTTTAAAATAATCAAAAAAAACATTTTAGTTATGTACTAAAATATTTTTCTTAAAATGTGTGTCATTTTTGAACAATTTACTTAACATGTCTAGAGGGAGGTTAGACCGTTCTTGTTGTATGAGGTGGAGTGTTGGCCAATCAAGAACCCACATGTTCAGAAGATGCATATTACTGATATAAGGATGTTGAGATGGATGTATTGGCATACTAGAAGCGATAAGATTAGGAATGGGGTTATTCGGGAGAAGGTGAGAGTGACTTATGTGGTGGAAATTAGACAACATAAGAAAAGCGAGAGGGAAATGATTTGAACATGTGAAGAGGAGGTGCGCTGACGCCCCAACGAGGAGGTGCGAGAGAATGGTTGTACGGGGTACGTGGAGGGGTAGAGATAGACCAAAAAACTATTGGGTGCAGGTGATTAAATAGGATATGGTGCAACTTCATATTACCGAGCGCATGACTTTAGATAGCAAGGAATATTAGGGTACAAAGTTCTTAGGGTAGATATATTTTTATGTATTATCCATTCGGTTTATTGGTTTTTGACTTGTAAATACACTAAACCAATAACCAAATCAATCAGATATTTTTAACGGTCTTTGGTTTATTGATTTTGGTCCTTAACGGTTTGATTTTCGGTTTAACCAATAAGAAAATATTCATAAAATAATTATATGACTTCTCCAATAATTTAACGCGACAAGACAATAACGTATCTTTACTGAATGCTTATAAAATAGATTCAGTAATAACTAACATGAAAAGAACTATACAAGTAAAAGAACTAAGACAATAATGTGAATTGAAGTTTAAAGGGCAAAGGTTACTAGTAACCAATAAGGTATTGATATTAATATTTAATATTTATGTAGGAGTATAAAGTAGTAAATTAAATATGCCTTAATGGGTTATCAGTTTATCCAATAACCCAATATTAAAATACTAATATCGAACCAATAACCAGATAATTTTTTTTATAAAATCACTAAAAACCATTAACCCAATAACATTTTTTGGTTTGGTTTATTGGTCAGTTCGATTTTTGCACACTCCTAGTCATACCCTTGTAGTTATAGTCATATGTTGTTTATTGTGTTTTAATTATCACACTATATATTTTGTTGATGTTACGGTTTCTTTCTTATAGGCTTTACATTGTTTCTTTATTATCCGTTAGAACCCCTTCACTGTTTCTTCTCCTTGTATTTGAGTTTGATGCATTTAAACGATGAGTCGAGGATCTCTCAGAAATAGTCTATCTACCTTCATGAGACAGTAATAAAATCCGCATACACTATAACATTCTCAAACTCTATTCAATGAGTATTTATTATTATTATTATTGTAATGCTAGAAGATAAAAGAATTGGATAATATAACATTTAATAAATTTGACCAACAAAACAAAGTAGAAAATTACATTTAACCTATTCCTCTTTTTAAAGTGGAAAAAACAACTAATTTTCACATTCGTAGTGTGAAAGTGAAACTCTCGCTGCTTTACGAGGCAGATGGGGAATTTTCCGACACGTTGCAGGTCTATTCTGACACTTTTCAGGGGCTATTTTAGTCATTTCACTAAATCCACTGAAATGAAATACCCCTTCACGTTTTTTTTCTCACTTCACACCCTGAAATCTTCTCCTTTATAATCTCCCAAATGGCATAATAGTTTCCCCGAGCATTCTCTTTAATTAGTTAGAAATTCAACAGGTTTTGCTAACATGGAGAAAGATGAAGGAAACAAAGCACATTCAAGTAATGTAGAGCTAAATTTGGGGCTTTCATTGAACGGTAACGGAAATTCTTCTTCTTCTTCGCCGTCGTCTCCAGGTGGATCAGAAGAAAGTGTTGCTTCAAATGTCATTCAGTCTGAAACTCAACAACCACATATTCAAGGTATCAAAAATTTTAATTGTTTTATATAGCAAGTCGATTTGAACTCTTTTTTCGTTCTCGATGTAAAATATATCATAGAAATTATTTAATTAATCACCGGTGTTTTTAGGGAGAATTGATAGAGAGAAGCTCAGAGACTTCCTGCTAAGCAAGCCTTGTGTTTCCACAAAAGGTGACGGACCACATGGAAAGGAGATCAAAGGACGCTTAAACTTGTTTAAGAAGTATGAAGATCTGAGGATTGTTTGTGATTGTCATGGTGTTTTACTAACCCCAGCTGAATTTGTCAAACATGCTGGAGGAAGTGACGATGAGAACACTTTAAAGAAAATACTTATTGACTAATCCTTTAGGTTGATAGTGACCATGGTTGTTGTTGCTCGAATAACAGATTTATTTCCTTTAGTTGTAAGAACTAAGTTCAATCGCTATTGCCCAAAAAAGGCATTAGCTTTGGTATCGGCGTGTTATTTGATGTTTTCTTTTGTTGTAAAACCTAAGTTCTTGCCCAAAAAAGGCATTAGCTTTGGTATCGTCGTTGTTATTTCATGTTTCCTTTTGTTGTCAAACCTAAGTTCTTTCCCAAAAAGGCATTAGCTTTGGTATCGTCGTTGTTATTTGATGTTTTCTTTTGTTATAAAATCTAAGTTCTTACCCAAAAAGGCATTAGCTTCGGTATCATCGTTGTTATTTAATGTTTCCTTTTGGTGTAAAATCTAAGTTCAATGGCTATTTCCCAAAAGGCATTAGCTTTGGTATCGTCGTTGTTATTTGATCTTTCCTTTTATTGTAAAACCTAAATTCAATGGCTATTAATGCCCAAAAAGGCATTAGCTTTGGTATCGTTGTTATTTGATCTTTCATACCGACTAAGTTCCTCCAATTAAAGCTATTAAGGTTATTTTTCGGTCATTTTTTCATCTTCACCGTATGGTGGCTTGTCCCTTATATTTATACCAAAATTACTTACATAGGAGTAGAACTACATATCTTTAACTCCTTAAAGAGTTCTTGTACAAAAACAAAATAGAAAACGTATTTTTTATACAGTAAAAGTCTGCTATAAATCAGGATAAAGATACGCTTCCACAATTAAAAAAAATTGATTTCTTCTATGAATATGTCTAATAGATGCCATATGAAGCATGTCCAATTTGTAATCTCCTTTTGCTAAAACAGGCAATCTGTTAGAAGAAGAGATAACTCTATAAGTTCTTCCTATACTCCATTTATCCAACGCATCCGTAACCTAATTCGCTTCTCTATAACAATATTGAATCTTGCAATCGCCATGTTCAGTTGGTATCTTGGCCTCTTGTATAGTGTCTTTCATCTGCCATGGTATATTTCTCTTTCCCTGTAACATATTTACAATCAAAAGAGAATCGTATTCTAGTATGATATGTCTCAAGCCATTATTTCTACACCAATTCAGCCCAAAAGAGGCAGCCTTTGACTCTGCCAAGTTGCTACTAAAATTACCAACAGTGCAATGGAAAGCTATTACCATTACTCCATTCATATCCGTACAAATGCCTCCTATATCAGCTGACCCTTCTATATTTTTACTCCCATCTGTGTTTATCTTAAACCAAGTATTTGAGGGTCTAGTCCATTTAACCAGTATACATTCGATCTGAGGGCTAAGTTTCATAATTTGTACGCATATGGTTATTTGGGCTTAATTGGAGTTGAGTTATATCTATGTGAGTGAATATCACCAAGCTAGTATCATCTATCTTGCCTCGACTAAATATTGTAAAAATGTTATATTCTAATTATGTCTCTTCGATTATGTCTAATTTTGTTCCTCTCTTGTAAGGTTTTTAAATATTAATGTGTTAATTAGGGCTGGGAGTTTATAACTTTCTAAAGGGTTTCTCTGTGTTATCTTTCGATTTTCATTTCTTGCTAAATTTAATAGCACGTATTGAAACACTTGATATTAGTTGTTTTCTTTATGTGTTAGGATTTGATACAAACTGATTTAGGGTTAATTTATATGTTTATTTTTTAAGTTAGAATTTCTATTTCTTACAAAATCTAACAGTTATGTGTTAATATATATATATATATATATATATATATATATATATATATATATATATACACTCTATGTTATTAGCTGTATATTGTGTTGTGTTAATATTTTTTATGTTTCTAAAATAAATTTGTAGTTTAGGATTTAAAGGTAGAATTTTTACATATGTGATTTAGGGTTTAGGGATGAACTGATTGACGTTATTGTGATGTAGATTTTATTTCTTGATTCCTTATTCGAGAACTGAATGTAATTGTGAATATCCTCTAAAAAAAAGTATTCTTTCTTACGATCAATGAAGTATACTATTCAACTATTTTTATATCTGTTGTTAATAAACTTAACAAATATATTCCTTAATTTACCATTATAATACGATTCCAATCCACCAAACTATATAATTCATTAGGAGTGTCACGGTTAGGATTAAACTCCTAACTAACTAACTGATCTATTCTGTTAGCTTAACTCCCCCTCAAGCTATAGGCGAAAACAAATTTTTGACAACTAGCTTGCTCATTAGAAACTGATGCTGACTTTTTTCAAGGCCCTTAGTTAGCAAATCAGCAGGCTGCTCTATGGTCTTCACATACTGAGTCTGAATGGTTCCTTGTTTTAGATGTTCTCTCACAAAATAACAATTTATATCTATATGCTTGGTTCTCTCATGAAATATGAGATTTGTTGCAATCTGAATAGTTGCCTTATTGTCATAGTGCAACACTACTGGTTGAGAAATAGCAACTACTAGCTCATCAAGTAACCTGATTAACCATGATACTTCAGCCACTGTACAAGCCATACTCTTGAACTCAGCTTCTGCTGAGCTTCTAGATATTGTGTCTTGCTTCTTGGACTTCCATGAGATCAATGATCCTCCAAGCTTCATAATGTAATCAGTTACCGATCTCATATACTCAGGACAAGCTGCCCAATCAGAGTCACAATATGCAGTCAACAACTATGTGTGTTTTGAAGACATTAGAAGCCCTAAACCAGGTGAATTTTTTATGTACTTAACCACCCTCAATGCTGCATTCATGTGTGATAGCTTGGGCTTGTGCATAAACTGACTTAACACCTATACTGCAAAACCAATGTCTGGTCTAGTCATGGTCAAGTATAACAGCCTCCCAACTAATCTCTGATATAATCATGCATCTATTAAGACCAGTGTCACACTTATCTATATTACCAACTGCCTCATCATAAGCCATTGAAGTTAATTTTTTATTGAACTCCAAGATATAGACACTAGTTTGGCTCCCCCTAGCCCTGATTCAGCTATGAACTCCAGAGCATATTTTCTTTGGTTCACCAGTATTCCTTCTTGGCTTCTAGAAAACTCAATGCCAAGGAAGAACCTAAGTGCTCCTAGGTCTTTTATTTTGAATTTCTTTTGAAGATTGCTTCTGGTAGAATTTATTAAGTTTGGACAATTTCCAGAGACTAAAAGATCATCAACATATACCAATGTAACATCAAAATATCAGTGCCTTGTCTCAAAGTGAATAGAGAATAGTCAAAGTAACTTTGCACAAAGCCTAGATCCTACAGTGCCTCAATAAGTTTTAGATTCCATTGCCTTGAGGCTTGTTTCAAATCATACAAGGACTTTTTTAGCTTGCACACTTTGATCTCACCTGGATTTGACTCCCCAAGATCCAAAGCCTGGTGGAAGCTGCATATAAACATCCTCATAGAGATCTCCCTGAAGAAAAACATTATAGACATCCATTTTCAATATTTTCCAATGCCTAGTAGCAATAACTGCTACAATTGTCCTAACTGTGACTATTTTGTCCCCAAGGGAAAAAGTTTCCTTGAAGTCCAAACCTTTCTATTGACTGTAGCCCTTGGATACAAGTATAGCCTTAAACCTCTCAATATTACCATTAGCAAGATACTTGATCTTGTAGACCCATTTACAACCAATGGGATGTTTACCAGGAGGCAAAGAGAGGATCTCCCAAGTCTGATTGTCTTTTAAGTCCTTGAGCTCTTGTTGGATAGCATCAACCTACCTATGATTAGTAATAGCTTTAGGATAAGAGGTGGGATCCTTGCAGGCAGCATGAAGTGCAAGACAATAAGCATATGAGGGAGACAAGTGTTAATTACTCAGATAAGCAAAAATAGGATGGAGGGGGGAGCCAGGAGCCTACTTAGTAATAACAAAGTCTTGTAACCAAACAGGTGGAACAAAAAATCTTTGGGACCTTCTAGGAAGAAGAGAAACTATAGGAACCTCAGAATCAATTATAGGAGGAACAACATGAATTAAAGCTTAATGAAGAGGATCCTTAGTAGCTGGAGAGACAGCAGGTACAGTTGGCTCAAGCTCATCAACAAAATCCAAAACAAGAAACAATAGATTTGAAATTTCTTTCATTTGTTTGAAAGGAAAAATGAACTCTTGAAAATTTACATTTCTACTGACTGTAGAGCACTTAGATTGGAGATCATAAGCCTTGTATCCTTTCTTGGTGGGAGAATATCCTAGAAACACAGTAGGAATGCCTTTAGGAAAGAATTTGTCTTGTCTCTTATCATTGAGAAAGTAACATAAACAACCAATAACCCTTAAATGGTCCAAAGAAGGGGGGTGTCTAAAGAAGACTTCATAGGGAGATCTGTTTTGAAGGACAGATTAGGGTAATCTATTTATCCCATGGACAACACTTAATACATAGTCCCTTAAATTTCAAAGGAATAGCCCTTTGAAATCTAATAGCTCTAGCAATCTCCAAGATATACCTGTGTCTTCTCTCAACCACTCCATTCTGCTGAGGAGTGTAAACACAAGAGCTTTGATGTATGATACCATGAGAAAGTAATAAGGCAGACATGTTTGAATTAAAAAACTCAGCGCCATTATCAGATCTAAAAAAATTTAAAAAAGCTTTAAACTGAGTCTGAATCATACACAAGAAGTCTTTGACAATGTAATATGTTTCATCTTTAGAATGCATTCAGAAAATCCAAGTAATTCTAGAGTAATCATCAATAAAACTGAGGAAAAATCTCTTTCCATCATGAGTAGGCACCCTATAGGGTCCAAAACATCTGTCTGCACCAAATCAAAAATAGAGGCACTACTAGAAGTGTTTAGAGGATAGGAAAGTTTACTCTGCTTGGCTAAAGGGCAGACAGTACAATGGTACTTATTAGTGCCAGCATGGGAAAAAAAATCTGAGGAATCTTGTTCATGCTATCAAGAGGAATGTGTCCAAGTCTTCTATGCCAGACATCCATAGAAACAGTAGTTGGGCAAGTTATTGTAGCTACAAAAGAAAATGGATCCTGGGTTGATTAAGTTGGAGATAGAAGAGATGAGTGCTGAGGAACATCAAGAATGTAGAGGCTTTTGGTTTCATCACCAATCTCCAATACCTTCCCACTAAAGAGATTCTGAAATACACAAAAAGCAAGAAAGAATGCCACTATACATTGCAATTATTTTGTTACCTGTGAGACTGAAAGAAGATTATATTTGAAATCTGGTACATAGAGAACATCCTTCAAGTATCTACCATCAAATATTTGTGTTGATCCTATATGTGATATAGGTGTCAATGCCCCTTTTGGCAAATGAACTGAATCATGATGCTTATTAATATTATGACTATATAACAATTCTAGTATAGAAGACATATGATTGGTAGCACCAGTGTCAACAATCCATTTTTCATTAGGAAAGTGGGCTAGTAAGGATACAATAGTACCTGAGAAAGTACCAACTATGTTAGCCGAAACCTCAAAATATTTTTCTTTGCCCAACATGGCAAAAATGTCATTGTACTGTTCAGGTGTAAAATGAGGAGCCACTTGCACTCTACCTAAACAAGGGAAATGTTGTATGGAAGCATAAGTACTGGTGTAACACCCCAAAAGTTTGTTTTTTTTAGCAAATACCTAAATTTTTTGATTTAGAGTATTTTGATAGTAAGGATATATTTTATGTTTGCACTTCTTGAATGTGAACTTGATGACATTTAAACTTGTTGGAAATGTTATGGTGTAGTTATATAAACTATTCCTACTATGATTATCTTTTCAATTTATTAAATGGACTAGATATTTACAAAAGTGGGGAAACTTCCTTTTTGTTATCATTTATTTTCTCATTTCTTTAAGTTCCTATCCTTTCCACCTTATCCTCTCCACCAACCCTCCAATTTCGTTTTTCTTCAAGAAATACAGAAACCAAAACCTCCCTTCTCTCACATATTCATCCACCAAATCGATCATCAAGACTTTCCTTGGTTGATCCCCAAACAAACTCCACACGATTGAGGTAAGCTATAAATCTGTTTTTGGAATTGACTGTTGTTAGTGTTTTTAGCATAATCTCTTATATAAAGCTTTGTTTTAAGTGATTCAAGATGTTCTAGAAAGATATTTCATCTGTCTACAACTTTCGTTCAGCTCTCAAAACTCAACTCTTCATGTATTTACTTGAAACTGCGCGAGGAAGTACATGGCAGGTGCTGCCCAGAATTCTGTTTATGCAAACTCTACTTGTACTTCTATTAGTGTTTTGACGATATCGTTTTGTACAAAATGAATTTTGAGTTGATTTCTGTTGGGTTGGAAACTAAAGACATAGATCTACAAGTTTGGTGAAGGGAATAAAGTCCATTTTTGCCTTTTTCAGTTCCCAAACTTAGATACAACTGGACAAGTATGTCTGTCCAGATTTTTTATTTTTAAAATTTATCATGTGTACCTGTTAGTATTTTGGGGATATCTTTTTGTATAAAAAATTTTTTGAGTTGATTTCTATTGGGTTGGAAACTAATGACATAGATCTACAAGTTTGGTGAAGGGTATAAAGTCCATTTTTAAAGTTTTCAGTTCCCAAATTTAGATACAACTGGACAAGTATGTCTGTCCAGATTTTTGATTTTCAAAATTTATCATGTGTACCTGTTAGTATTTTGGGGATATCCTTTTGTATAAAATTATTTTTGAGTTGATTTCTATTGGTTTGGAAACTAAAGACATATGTATACAAGTTTGGTGAAGGGTATAAAGTCCAGTTTTGCCGTTTTCAGTTTCCAAACTTATATACAACTGGACAAGTATGTCTGTCCAGATTCTTAATTTACAAAATCTGTCATGTGTACCTGTTAGTGTTTTGAGGATATATTTTCGTACAAAATGAATTTTGAGTTGATTCTTTTTGGGTTGCAAATTTAAGACATATATCTAAAAGTTTCATGAAGGGGATAAAATCCAGTTTTGCATTTTTGAGTTTCGAAATTTAGATTCAAGCTGCGATACTTGACTTTCCGAATTTTCTGTTTTGGTAACATAATTCGGGTTGAAATATTCTAGGCTTAATTACAATAATAAATCTTGTTTTATGTAAATATTATGGATATTCTGGAAATTTAAATAAGATATTTAATGGTATTTTTAAGGTTGTTTATATCGTGTGCAAGTTGAAGAACTTGAGACATTTGATGGCCTACGGTTTGAACTTTTGAAGTCGTGTGGGACTGTTGAATTGTTGTATGCTAAAAGGGCTGAGGTTTGTGTATAAACTCTTGTTACCTGCTAATATATTGGAAGCCTATCTTGGTATATTTGTTATTTTCTTGAAATATGTCTTGTCATGTTGGTATCTTTGGAAATTGCAAGACACTTGTTTAACTCGCCCACTTGTACGGATTGTTTGATCACTTGACATTCTTGTGGACTTTGTCCTTCTTGTGGCTGTGACTTTGTCACCATTGGCATGCCTCTTGTTTCGGACCCTTTGCCATCTTGATTATGGATTTTTAATTCATCTTAAGTATGAAAGTTGTCCATTTTAAGTACGAATTAGGAAGCCATTTTTAATATGGTTCTTGGTTCTCTTGATTATTGGGTGTTTACTCTTCTTGATACAGGGCTCCGGTCCTTCTTGAGACTTGATCATGTTTGGTGTGAAGGCATGACGTACACATTGGGCGAAACTAAATGTTAAAGCTTGTTAACGTGTTTTCATGAATTATTGACACTTAGTTTTTTTTTTATCGAACTTGATAGTCATGATATATTTGTGTCTTGATTTATTTGTTATGTGGACATTTGTGGTGCCATGACTTGAGAAAATAAGTTAAAGAACCCAAAGGCTTCAAACTTGTAGTTTTGCACCACTAAGCTTTATGCTTAGCGATAGTTGTTTCTATCGTAGGAAATGTCCGATAAGATGCTTGAGGTTGGCCATTGGAGATGAAGTTTTGGGAGATTTAAGGGAGATCACATTTGCATATAGGCATCTATATTTTGTAGTATTTTGGGACGTGTATACGATTTATGGTTTGCTTGTGTATTTGTATTTATGTACGTATTTCTGAGAGTTGTAACTTAAAGATTGTTGCTTGTTTTGTAAATTTTGGGGTATGTACATTTCTAAGTTTTATGAAGTACTAAATTATCCTTTGGAGTTAGAATATTTGAATGAAACATAAATTATCGTAATACATGATTGTCTTGGAAGCTATTTTTTTTAAAATAAAACTATTTTGAGAAGTCGTCCGTCCTAAATTGAAATTTTTATTTGATTTAATTGAGATGGAAAAAAAAATTAAGTTGGCTAACAACTTACACCTTTCATTTTTTTTTGATCATATAAATGGGCCTTACAGAAAGTTATATATATTATTTTTTTTGTGTCACGAATTTAATATACATTTTTTTTTTGTAGTAGCATCCTCCCTGGAGGGTCGCGACAACTGGAGCAAGAGTTAGAGGCAGCAGTAACTGAAGTGTGTTGCATAGGACTTGCTGGGTCAGCAAGGACCTGGCTAGCCATATGAGCACTAGACTTCTTTTTGAATTTAAAGTCTCTAGGATAGCCCCAGAGTCGATAACATATACCTGAAGTATGTCCAGATCTCTTGCAATAATCACAAAAGGAATCAACATTGGAGCGGGTAGAAACAGACCTTTGTTGATGAAATTGTGGAGATTGAGACTGAGATTTCTAAGGATAAAACTGAGGAAAGAAGGATAATTGAGCCTGTGATTTAGTGGGATAAAACTGTTGTTTATCCTTGTGACCCTGTCTATTACCAAGCAGTGTTGTGGTCTCATTCATATCAATCTCTTGAATAAACATGGAAAGAATTCTCTGACTTTCTTCTTCCATGACCATTGCATAAGCTTGATTCAAGCTAGGTAAAGGCTGCATCATAAGGATCTGACTCCTTACCCTTGCATAGGTGTCATTTAGACCCATTAAGAACTTATAAAGCCTTAATTGATGAATATGATCCGCAAAACCTTTAGATTTGTCACAATCACAACAGGTAAATGGTACTAGAGAATCAAATTTATTCCATAGATCATACAATTTCGAGAAGTAAATAGAAATTTATGAAGTACTTTAATTCAGAACACTAATTTCCCTGTGTAGATGATAGGTTTAACTCTACTCACCTAATCAAATTTCTCTCTCAAAGTGTCCCAAACTTTACGCACATTCGAAGCATAAGAAATTCCAATCATCAATTCCTTTGCAACCACATTCATGATCCATGATAGGACTATGGCGTTACAACGTTCCTACTACATCCCCAAATTAGATAAAAACTTGTCCTTGGTCCAGCTCCCATCCACGAAGCTCAATTTATTCTTACCTAACAAAGCTATCTTCATGTAGAGACTCTACAAAGCATAGTTCTTTGTTCCTTTGAGCTAAATGGAGATTAAAGTTACCCATGGAGTATCTATAGGTAACAAAAAAAGACGATGATTGTGGTCTAGAGGAGCTGATCCTGTAGGAGATTCATTCTGTGTTGCTGTAGCTGGAGAGTCTGTGGAATTCACCATTATCACAGTTAACAACCACAAATCTGAGCTAGAAAACGAAAGAAGGAAGAAAGACGAAAGGAAAACAACTCAACTATTGTTTAACATGCATCATATGCTCTGATACCATATTACCTTAGCTCAATACACTCATGGATGATAAAGACTCCATGGAAGAGCTTCATAAGAGAAGAGAGAAATCAGTTATGGAATTTACTCTTTCATTGATTGAATGAATGAATTAGCTAGTTGTACAATCATTAGGTATTTACACACATCAGTACCTGATTCCACTACTAACTAACTAACTGATCTATTTTGTTAGCTTAGCATCCTATCATAAATTTACAGCTGTCAATATATCTTATATATGTTTTCATCAAAATTTACTTATAATTTATTCATGAAGCAAAAACGTCCAAAGACGAGAGCATTTATCTTATTAGTTTTATATATGAGTGTTTATGACAGTTTTTTGTGAGACTAGAAATGTCGTTATCTCTTTCTTCTAAGAAAAGGTGAATTTTGAAGTTTTATTCACAGTAAATTCAGTGATCGGAAGTTCTATAATGTCAGTCGTTCTAACTATTTTTCATTTTGAATGAATTATTGACTTTTTTTTATCCTTTTGAATTAATCATTTCTTTTATTTTTGTGTATGGTTAATAACTAAATAACTGAACCAAATCGAATTGAAATCAACAACAACCAAACCAATAAATCTAGATTATATTTGGTTCCATTTGGTTTTAATAATTTAAAAATAATTAAGCTGGTTTGATTTTGATTTTGACTAATAACTGACCCAAATTGATCCGTGAATACCCTTAAATCCATTAAATTTCAACTCATTTTCTTAAACATTTCACTTGTTCATCAACTTGAGAAAGGAGACAGACAATTGAATTTTATAAAGCCTAATATCATCTGTCTCACCTAATCTATAATATAAATGTTGTAAAAATGTCATTTTTTGAATTATCCCTTTTTGATTTTGTGTATTTTTGTTCTTCTTGTAAGAATTATACTGTAGTATTTATGTTTTAATTAGAGTTTGGGCCTTGGGGTTCTTTTAAACGGATTGTAAAGTTATCTATTGACTTAGGATTTCCATTTCTTGATAAATCTTGAAAATACGTGTTAAAAGACCTTATATTTAGTTATTTTCTTATGTGTTAGATTTTGTGTTAATACATATGTTATTAACTGTATATTGTGTTGCGTTGCTAGTTTTTTTTTTTTTGCATAAGCGCCTGATTTTTCTAGGTTTTTGAGTTCTAATAAATTTACATTTTAGGGTTTTAAGGTTAGAATTTTACACAGGCAATTTGGGGTACGGATGAACTGATTGATAGTATTATATTTTTTTCAATTTATTGTGTTGTAGATTTATTCAAAAACTGAATGTAATTATGAATGTGCTCTGAATTTTTTAAAAATGTGATCCAAATTTTATATTCTTGATTCCTAATATATTTCTTTTTTATTTCCACTGTTACAGAGAGATTTAGTTACCACTATAAGCAAATTTTTTTAATCAGACCCTGATCTACTAAACTAAATAACCCATTAAGTTCTTACTCATTTTACTAAAACATTTCAGTTGTTCATCAGCATGAGAGGAGAGAGTTACGGGCGAGTAAATATCACCATCTCACCTTATTTGAAGATTGTAAAGATGTTATTTTCTAACTTTCTCGCTTTAATTATGTGCAATATATTTTTCTTGTAAGATATGTAATATTTATAGGTTGATAATAATTGAGAAGTGGAGTTAACTTTTTTAAGGGTTTCTAAGTTTTCTTATTTCTTGATAAATTTTGAAAACACGTGTTGAAACTCTTGATATTAGTTGTTTTCATTACATGTTGGGGTTTGTTGTTAAATGTTTTAGAATTTTCTAAGATTATTTTTCAAGTTACGACTTGATCTATTTCTTGCTAAATCTAACAATTATCTATTTTTTGCTAAATCTGACAATTATGTGTTAATACATATGTTGTTAGTAGTGTATTGTGGTTACTATTTTTATGTTTGCATGTGAGTATGATTTTTTTTAGGTTATGTTTGCATAGGCGTTTAACCTCGAAACACGAGGCGTAAGTCTCATGTATCTACGGAGCGTATATATCATGTATCCTCAATTTTATAATTTTATTACTTAAAAAAAAGTAAAACTTTCAATAATTCTACATATAAATTTAAATAAATCATCAATAATACAGAAAAAAATATTATAATTATTATTTGAGAAACGTAACAACACAAAAAATGACAACTGAGATAATTTTTAAAATAAAATCATCATCATCCATCTCCACATCTATCAGTCTTTCTTATCATCAATTAATATTTGCACTGATTATTATTTATATATTTCAAAAAAAAAAAGTGTAAGAGTAATGACTAAAAATGGATAAAGTTTCCTTGGGAAGGTAGTGTTATGAAATCTCTATCATATAAGTTTCAGACACAATTATCTAAAAAATTATTTATGGTCATTTTCTATGAGAATAATTATATATATATATATATATATATATATATATATTAGAAAAAGCTACGACAACCTAAAAAATATGATAGCATAAAGTATAAATATCATTATACTAATAATAATAAAAAATACGATTTATAGCAAAAACATTTTTTAAATAGTAAAAATTAAAATTAACGCTCAAGACGTACGTTTTTACATTCGAAACATACATTTTTACGTGCGGGTTTACGCGGCAAATTCTAGGATAGACGCCCTATATATGAATCTATGCCTTCGATTTGAGTTTCAAAACGTTTTTAGTATGCCCTGCTCTGAAACTCACACTGAAATGCCTTTGTAAACATTGATTGTAAATGTGCATGTCAACCCTAAGGTGCAAACCCAACAGTCGAGTTATGTAGTACTTCCAAATAATTTTATTTTTGAGTATCCTAAATTTGATTATGAAGAAGACCTACCCTTAGGGTCAAGAGGTACATCAGAGTTGAAATTCATACTCCAATTGAGACAAAAACAACCCTTATCAAGTGAAATAAAAAATAAATAAAAACTCTTTTGATAGTGCTAGAGATTTAAGTAAACAACAAGTGATTTAAATGCGTCCAAAGAATTCTCGTGAAAAGGTCAAACTTCTATAACTGAAAGATATTAATTGTGTACAAACTTGATAGTAAACGGTATTGGCAAGGTACAACAATAAAAGAGTGGTGTTTAATTTTTACTTTTTTTTTGGTACTAAAGGATAGTGATATATTAATATAGCTTAATATGCATCATTACAGGATAGTGGCAGAGCCTTGCTACTGCTATTATGCTGGGAGGAGGGGAATGGGAGATTACTAGTAGTAGAGTTATTTCTAACAAAAAGAGTTCCGGCTTTGTCTGCTTCTAGCTTAGATACAGCAAACAATGGCGGAACTTCACATATCAAAAACTCGTTAACTTCAGTTAGCTTGGCACCCTCCTCAGCTAGGATATCTGCCACTTGATTTTCCTCTCGATAATTATGCTGGATCGGAGGGCTTCCCGGCTGCAAGATTAAATCCCTGCAATCAGACAAAATGATAGAATAAGATGGATGATCAATTTTTAGATATCGAATGATTTCTATGTTGTCTATGAAATTTCTATTAGTGTTAGATTATGGAATGCCACTAGCTTGAGACCTTTAATTAGGCCTTCTAGTTTAACTAAAAGGATGGTGGTTGAGTATAGGTTTTCCATAAAACCCATTACCCAATTCCCATCCTTGTCTCTAACTACCCCTCCAAAACCTCCCTTGCTTGTTGTCGCATCTAAGGAACCATTTGTATTTAGCTTATATTTAGTTGTAGGCTTTCTCCAATGCACATATGTAATTGAACTAGTAAGGGGGGTTGTGTAATCATTAGTCAAGCAGATGAACTCCATTACGAAATTGTAAATTGATTGGATGTTGATAGAAACTTTTTTCCGGTTATGAAAGTTATTTCTATTTAACCAAATATGCCATAAGTAAAAGGGAAATGCTTGATTCCAATGGAGGGATTGATTAATTCTATGGTCGACATTCTTGAGAGTTTCTAGCCAATCATTATCCTGTCCAGGTGATATTTTATTAATGATTGGACGAAGTCCTATCTTATCCCAAAAATGATGTACTTTAAGACAGTGTAAGAATATGTGCTTAGTAGTTTCAGGTTCATGGCAGTAGTAGCATGATTTGTCTACGTTGATACCTATGCGTTGGAGGTATGAGCATGTAGGTAATCTATCATATTTGCAGAGCCATAGAAAGAATCTAATCTTATTGGGACATCTAAATTTCCATATCCAGTGAATTATGATTAGACTTAAGATCTGCATCCTTGTTTGAAAGAAATTTATACGCTAAACTAGTGGTCCAGACACCCTTTGGGCTAGGGCTCCAGCATATCTTGTCGACAGAATTAGAGTTGGATGGAGTATAAGTACTCAGGATCACACTTTTAATTTGATAGGACGGTATGTAGAAGAGCTTGTCTAATAACTAGGTACCTATTGGGGTTAGAATGTCCCCTACCTTCATGTTGTTGTCCGATTCTGTTAATGGGCCATCGATAAGTTCTCTTAGAGTTTTATTATTGTTGAGCCATTTATCAAGCCATAAGAAAATTTTGTGTCCATTCCCTATTGTCCATTCTAGTCCCTTAATACAGGTTTTCCAGCCTTTGTTGATGTTTCTCCATATGTTACTGTGATTATTTCTTTTCGTAGCACATGAAGTGGCCATTCCTTTGGGACTATATTTGTTGATTAATAAGGATACCCAAGGGGAGGAGTTATAGTTATAGGTTCTCCAGGGCAACTTGGTGAGAAGGGCATTGTTTTTCTTCGCATTTTTTTGCACTCCCAGGCCTCCAGACCCTTTGTTGTTTGCAACTGTGGACCAATCGATCATATATAGTTTCTTTTTGTCACTTGTCGATCTCCATATAAAATTCCTTTGGATTTGATCAATTTTTTGTGACTAGGGATTGTAATTTAATATATTACATTACATGTGTTGGCGTGTTGTTTAGGCATGCCTTAGCCAGCGTAGTCCTACCTGCTATGTTGAGAAATTTTATTTTCCAACCCGCCAATCTTTGATTCATATTATCAATGATGAATTGATAATCTTTCCAGGAAGGAGATTTGGTAAAGATAGGGAACCCTAGATATTTTCCAAAGGAAGAACTAGCTTTAATATTTAGAAGGTTTGTTATATCTCTTTTAATTTCATTCTTTGAGTTTTTTGAGAAAATCAGCTTTGATTTAGAGTAGTTTATGGACTGGCCAGATTTTCCACAAAATTCATGAAGGACATGATTAATAGATGCAGTGGAGTGTTTGTCTTCTCTACTCGTGAGGACTAGGTCGTCGGCAAAAAACAAGTATGATATCCCTGGTCCCTTTTTTGATATTTTGACTGGCATCCATCTTTTATTTTTGACCTTTGCTTTTATTTTTCGGGAGAGCATCTCCATGTAGAGTATGAAGAGATATGGAGACAAGGGGTCTCCTTGTCTAATTCCTCGAGTGGGTTCAAAGAATTCTATGCGGTCTCCATTTATAAGGATTGTGGTCTCACTAGTAGAGATAGAGGACATTATTAAGTTTATGAGATTATTGGGGATTCCAAAAAAGGTAAGGTATTCTCTAATTAAAGACCATTCTAACTTGTCAAAAGCTTTTACCAAATCAATTTTGACAACCATGTTTGATTTCTTTCCTTTCATTTTTTGGAAGTAGAAAATTACCTCTTAGGACTATTATCGTGTTATCTGTTGCTTGTCTCTTCTGTAAAAAGCTGAATTGGTATGGTCCCATGATGTCATTTAGAAAGGGTTTCAAGCGATTCGCGATGATCTTTGTGATTATTTTGTAAGTTGTGCTACATAAACTGATAGGTAGAAAATCTTTTAGAGAGTTTGCTCCCTTGGTTTTAGGGATAAGGCAAACTAATGTTTGATTTATATAAGAAGGAATTCTTCCTTCATCAAAGACTTGATTACAAAGAGAAATAATAGAGTTTTCCACTAAAGTCCAATATTTTTGATAGAAAAACGGGTGAAGGCCGTCTGGCCCAGGGGCTTTACAGGGTTGAAAGGAGAGCATTGTCTGCTTAATCTCCTCGATTGGAGGGGGGTTACAAAGGTTTGTGTTGAAAAAATTATTAGGATTATAACTGATGTTGGATTTATGACTGTAGACACGGGAAGTACTAGGCATTGTGGTTGAGAAGAGAGATTTGAAGTATTTTGAGGCTATTAGGAGTAGGCTTTGTAAATCATATACCCAATCGCCATTATCATTTTGGAGGGCTACAATTTTATTCTTTCTTCTTCTATTTAAAGTTGTAGTATGAAAGAACTTTGTGTTCAAATCTCTATCATTTAATCAGCTTATTCTCGATTTTAGTTTCCAAAAATCTTCTTCTAGTTTAAGGATATGGCTAAATTCCTTGTTAAGATCCTGTTCGAGATTAAGAAGAAAAGAACTAGTTGTGTAGTTAGGGTACTGTTAAATACCCTCTAGTCTTCTAAGTAGGTTCCTCTTTTTAAGGAATATATTGTCAAAAGTTTGAATATTCCATGTGGTAACCTTAGTCGCGAATTCCAGTGATCCGTGGAAGAGTTTGACGGTAACCGTTGGCTAAGAGCCCGAAGCCGACAAGCAAGAGCTCCATCCAGTTAGGGCCTAGAACCAAAGATGGCATTTTTAATGTTATTATGTCTATTCCAGCAGTCTTGAACTATATTATGGAGATCCGGGTGTGTGGTCCACATTGTTTCTAGACGAAATATTTTATGTGTACGTTGTAATTTATCTTGGAATAGAGATAGTAATAAGGAAGAGTGATCAGAGTGGGGGTACGTAGCAAATGGTGCACCTGAGCATTAGAAAAAATTTTGAGCCATTCATTATTATCCAAGAAGCGGTCCAATCTTTCTAGAATAAGTTTACTTTTATCCTTAAAATGTTTATTAAGCCACGTGTTCCCACCTTTAAAGCCAAGTCAATCAATTCACAGTAATTAACTGTTTCCCAGAAGTCATTCATACGACCCCTGTTGACTGGCCTACCTCCTAAACTTGTCTGAGCTACTCATTAGTTCGTTAAAGTCACCTTTTAGTAACCAAGCACCAGTATAGCTATCTCTTACTTTTTTTAGATTATCCCAAAGGTTATTTCAAATATTCCTATATGTACTAGCAAAAACACAACTAAAAACACAAGAGTCGTTAGTAGCGCATACCTTCACCATTGCATGGATTTCTTGTCCTGTGTTTGCCACATTATCCACTTCTAGGAGGTTGTCATCCCAAAGGATAACCAGACCTCCAGCATTTCCCACAGATGGAACTTATAACATTTTAGTGAAAGGGAAGTCTTCTATCAAAGTTTGATGATCCTGCATTTTTTGTTTCGACCAGAGCTACCAAAGGAGGTTCATGCCAATCTAGTAAAGACCTAAAGTTTCTTCTAAAGTCTGGACCATTACAGCCTCTACAGTTCCAAATAATAATATTCATAGATCTATTGAGGTTTGGGTGTACCATCATTGGTACTGGTCTGGAATCTGATCCTTGGATTCATTATAACTATGAAGTTTCCTATCCCTTGTGAGCGAGGGGCACGTATGTCTATTGAGACTTTCCTTAGGTTTGGAGGACAAATTAGTATGCATTTTTTTCGTATTGTTCCTTGAATAACATCACTTTTACCTCCTTTAAAATCCATATTTCCGTTTTGGTTTCCCTCATTAATTCCAAGGTTTCTTCTACCTCTTGAGCAGTCGGAGTTTGTTCTAACCTTGGATCTACGCTTATTGTGGGGTGAGGGGAGTGGGGGTGAGGTGGTACCTGTGAGGATTATGCTACATGGTTTGGGATGTTCATGTTTATACCCCCCCCCCCCCCTCCATCCAGACTGGTACCAGAGGAGCCTCCTGCCCATCCACCTGATTCAGCCAAGATGCTAAAGCTACATCCTGAAAGTGTTGGGGAAAGAAGGATGGGGGAAAAGGAACATGTTCTTGCATTGGGATCTGATTCAAGGTGTTGAAGAGGGGCATTTCCTAGGTTGGGAACTAATAGAAGGGTAGCTGGGGAGGAGTCATGGTTAGGGGGTGTTGAAGCACTGTGGACATCCATACATGGTGGTTGAAGGCCTCCCAAGCTAGTCTCGTCCCCTACAAGACTACCTGTGTGAGGAAGGTGGGTTCTGGGCTACTATTACTACTTCTCGACCATCTACTATGGATGAGAAGGACAGAGCATGTCCTAGGAGACCCACCTCCAGCCAGGATTGAGGAAGCGGGTTCTGGAGAGTCGCTTGTGTTGCATAGAATGTATTCTCCCCTATCGTTATGGGAATCGTAGGGAAAGGGGGAAAGGGACTTGGGAAGTTGTTCAGAGGATTCATGGCGGAATGAGCAGTTTGGTTTGAGTTGTATCTGGGAAGATGGTAGTGTAGTGTTCTCCTGTGGGCAGTTCTCCTTTGTTGGGATAAAAAGGAAATTCTTGGCATTATGTGGTAAGTTGGTAGTTCTATAGATATAGATTTGATAAGGATAGATATTTTATTACTAGAAAAAAAAACGAGTGCTTTTGTCATAAAGAGTACTAGGAGTATTTAATAAAACGTGTTTTTTCTCATTAATAGGCTCCTCTGTGTTTGGAGGCCATTTGCATCATATAGAGGGGACATAGGCTCAGTAGTAGGAGAAGATTGTGTAGGTATAGTATTTGATTTTTCTTCTGCCGCCTCTTGACAATTGTCCAAAAGAGTGGAGGTGCGGGGGTCCACGTCGTCACTCTTTTCTGAGGTGGATATGTCTATGTGTGTAATTGTTTGGTGACTAGTAGGAGGATTAGGTGAGTTAGTCTATGTGGTAGTAGGGGGCAAGATAGTTGATGTACTATAGGTCAACCTATTCGGATAGGTAACTGTGCAAGTCTTTTCAGACAAGCCACGGCTAGCATTAGGGTTAGATTTTTCAATTTGAAAATGTTGTCAAATAATGGCGTCATTACTATTACTGTTCATGACAATCTTATGGCTCTTTGGTTGGTTTTGGGGTCGATTCTCCTGTACTTGAGACTTTTTGGACAAGTGAATAGAGGAACTAGTATTTTGCTTTAATTTTGGTATATTATGATTATTGTTATTATTAGTATTATTTATTTTATATTTAAAGATTTTTGAATCCAGATACTTACCTGTACTGGCCTGTACAATTTGACGCTAATACCTAGTTCCGTGTCTTCAAGCGCCGTTGCTGCACGTCTGTGGCTCGCTTGTTTCTTCTTTGGGAAGGAGACCACTTGCCAGCGTCCCTCTTTTTCTACAGTAATCTCCCTCGCTATAGTGGTTGTACTGCCAGTTGTGTGAGTTATAGCTGGTTGCTCCGTTTCCATGTTTGAGGTTCCATCTGTATGAACTGATGCTATTGAGCAGTTAGATGTACTATGACCAAGAGGCAAGAACTTCACATTTATTACAGAAAATGTCAGATCCTTCATACATGATAGGTTGCTTATGGTGACCAATAAAAATAGATTTCTGGACTAGTACATCGAAAGGAATTTCGACATATATCCGTGCGTAAAGCCCCCTTAGTTGTGCAGAGGTACATATATCGGGTTTTACTAATTTACCCAATCGTCTTCCTACCCTGGCTAGAATGGCGTGGTCGTAGAACTCCGTTGGCTGCTCAGGGAGTCTGACCCATATTGCAGAGACGTTTTCCTTAGCTTTAGAGGCCACGAAATTGGGATGCCACCTCTTTATCGATAGAAAGTTCCATTGATAAACCAAGGGCCTTGTTGGAGTGCTTTTTGCATATTTTCCTTTTTGAAAAACTTGACAATATAATAGTCATGGCCCAAATCTATCAGGGTAATTGTTTATGTGGGTCTCCAAAGGGTTCCCAATCTGTTCTTGATATATTGATGGCTTAATTTTTTGCCTAGTAGTTTGATAATGACAGAGTATGCCCATGGACAGTGTTGCCATCTTACTCAGGTTCCAAAGATGTCCTCTCTGGTGTTTCTTGTGTCAGACCATGCTCATCTAAATTCATTGAAGAGGCATAATCTGGGTTGTTAAGTAGATCACTACTTCAAGATGGGAATGTAGATAGTAAGATGTTCTTGAAACGGTTAGTTCGATCTTCAGATGATGAACCCAGACTAGTCACAACTTTATCTATGTCTGGGGGAACTTTAGGAAAAGGATTGATTTCTATATGTTGGTTCATAGTAGTGATGAATGCTTTAGAGTTTAGTGAGAAGGAAGAGCTTCTCTCTCTAACATTAGGTATATGATATTATGATGTATTTTGTAAAATTTTGATTGATGTAACAAACTAGGTGACATTAAGACTTCAATTATTCGAACATTTTATTTAGTAGTACTAGTATTAAAAATAAAAACTTACCTCATCGGATCAAAAAGAAGAAACTTTTTTTATTTTCATTCACTTTTCTGTAAGAATATTATTCCTTTTCCATATCATTCACAATATTTGATATGTTGTTTAGATCAAAAAAATATATATATATTTTACAATATGGTATATGTAAACAACAAATTTTTGAGCCGAAAAAAATAAATAATCAAGACCGGAAAATTAGAGTAACAAAGTGTAATATTTGATTTCAAAATATAATGCGGTTACAATCTCTATAATAATCCTCTGATTCTTCAAATAATATGAAACACGTTGAACTTGAATTTGAATTTGATTTAGAGTCAAGGGCTTGAATAGCTTGATCTTGAATCTTCGTCTTCAAATTTGGATTTGAATTATTCGTCACGAACACTTGTATGGTTATGACGAACAATAAATATGAATAAGTAACTTGATCTCGAACTTTTTGATATTTGTCTTCGTTCTTGATCTTGAACTTGAGCTTGAATTTGATTGCTTGAACTTTGTAGCTTTGTAGAGAATTTGCGGCCTTTGATCCACGAGCTCTCTTCTTGCTTCTTGTTCTTCCAAAAACCTCCCTTTCAGAATAATGAGGACCCCTATTTATAGTTGTAGGAAGTGGTATGAAGGTGTGATTTGATTGGTTGGTTTGAACTGACCAATCAGATTTCTTTGTTGAAGAGTTTTAATTTGATTGGTCAGAACATGTCACATAGACACGTGACATTGTTCTAGTGGCATCATTAGTTTGACTTAGATTGCTACATAACTTTGACATGTGGCATGATTTTAGTGGCTTATCTAATTTGACTTGGATTGCCACCTAACTTTGACATATGGCATGATTTTAGTGGCTTATTTAATTTGACTTGGATTGCCACCTAACTTTGGCACATGGCATAATTCTAGTAGTTTATTTAATTTGACTTGGATTGCCACTTAACTTTGACATGTGGCATGAAAATGAGCCTCTAGGATGAGATGATATTGGGCTTAACAAAGTGGAGTCATCTTTATAGCCCAAATCAATGGATTTAGGTTTTTTAATTAAATCCACATTTATTGGGCTTAAATAATCGACCCAATTTTATTAATCCAAAATATTCATTTGGACTAATATATCTTGAATTTAATATAAATTGAACCATTCTACAAATTTATATTTAATAAATTGCAAATGATTATAAATGTCCCCTGCTTCAACTCTTGTCAAGATATTTTATCTTTTGAAGACTAGGCTTGAAGCATTACTTGTAGGATAATGACATGTCATGTATTTTGAGATGTACCGTGAATTCATACTATATTGATGCACCCATTCATCATTGTTGGAGTAGGAATGTGGCAAATTAGTTATATCCAATGAGGATTAGGAAAGAGAAGAAAAAAATAATTTTTTTTTCACGTTTTTTTTTTTGCTTTTTTTTTTAGGGTGTTTACTTGTCATGCAAGATTCCACCATTAATTGGAATCCGCTTAGGAGTCAATTTTGTAAAAGCCTAATTCAAAATTGAATCTAGTTATAATAGGTGCTAATAAACCTCTATAAATAGATGTCTGACCTTCATTGTTTTGCAGCAATGTGGCTTGACGATCAGCGCCGTGGTACTTTCTTCTTTCTTTTTTTTTGATTTTCAACAGCCTTTTCCTCATCTTGACATGTCTGTCGTAGAAAATTTATATCTTATTGTAGATACGTAGGAATCACGAACGGTGTGATTTTCTAAAAACTAGACGTCTCGATTTACAACATATCCAAAATTGAGAATTTAATACTTTTATGACCGTTCTAGATAATTTTTATTCTTTTTAAAGTTAGCTCTAGATTTTGCCATGCTGGCGGTTTCAGATTTGAGTGATTTCATTAAAACTTTTGTATCTTCACGTAGGAACTTCAAAATCACAAGCCGCTTGATTATTTTGAATTTAGACAGAAAGTTATACAACATATCCAAAATTTAGATTTAAACTCCTTCAATATCGTTCTAGATAATTTATTTATTTATTTATTCACGTTTTTTTTTCACGTTTTTTTTTTTTGCAAATGTCTACCCTTTATTCTGTCTTCCAAATCCAATTAGAATTCTGAAAGGACACACTCCTTTTAGAATATGGATAGCCCAAATTTTCACAATTTCACATCCAATTAGGATTTGGAGAGAATAAATTTGTATCATTTTACTAGAGTTCTACCAAAAAGTAATTACAATTACTTTGGAAGAAGGACTCTCTCACCATCACTATTTGTCTATAAATAGACTCTCTCCTTCTATTTATTTTCATTATTGGTATTGACAGTTTTGATACTCCTTTTTGCATATCCTCTTGAGTTCATCAACATATGAGGTACATTTTTTTTAATATATATATATTTTCAAATGAAAATATTACTTCATATGCAATAAACTTTTATTCTATTGATCCAAGTCAAAGACTTTACACCGTCTGAGATAAAGACTTTACATGATTTGTGGCAAGGAAAAGGCAATCCATAGTCTGAGCTAAAGACTTTACACCGTCTAAGGCAAAGACTTTACATGATTTATGGCAAAGACTTTACACTGTCTGAGTTAGAGGCATTCCATAGTCCAAGCTAAAGACTTTACACCGTCTAAGGCAAAGACATTACATGATTTGTGGCAAAGAAAAGGCATTCCATAGTCTGAGCTAAAGACTTTACACCGTCTAAGGCAAAGACTTTACATGATTTGTGGCAAAGACTTTACACCGTCTGAGTCAGAGGCATTCCATAGTCCGAGCTAAAGACTTTACACCGTCTAAGGCAAAGACTTTATATGATTTATGGCAAAGACTTTACACCGTCTGAGTCAGAGGCATTTTATAGTCCAAGCTAAAGACTTTACACCGTCTGAGTCAAAGACTTTACATGATTTGTGGCAAAGAAAAGACATTCCATAGTCCGAGCTAAAGACTTTACACCATCTAAGGCAAAGACTTTACATGATTTATGACAAAGACTTTACACCGTCTGAGCAAGAGGCATTCCATAGTCCGAGCTAAAGACTTTACACCATCTAAGGCAAAGACTTTACATGATTTATGACAAAGACTTTACACCGTCTGAGTCAGAGGCATTCCATAGTCTGAGCTAAAGACTTTACACCGTCTAAGGCAAAGACTTTACATGATTTGTGGCAAAGACTTTACATTGTCTGAGTCAGAAGCATTCTATAGTTCGAGCTAAAGATTTTACACCGTCTAAGGCAAAGACTTTACATGATTTGTGGCAAAGACTTTACACCGTCTGAGTTAGAGGCATTTCATAGTCCAAGCTAAAGACTTTACACCGTTTGAGGCAAAGATTTCACATGATTTGTGGTAAAGAAAAGGCATTCCATAGTCTGAGCTAAAGACTTTACACCGTCTAAGGCAAAGACTTTACATGATTTGTGGCAAAGACTTTACACCGTCTGAGTCAGAGGCATTCCATAGTCCAAGCTAAAGACTTTACATGATTTGTGGCAAAAACTTTACACCGTCTGAGTCAGAGACATTCCATAATCTAAGATAAAGACTTTACACCATCTGAGGCAAAGACTATACATGATTTATAGCAAGAAAAGGCATTCCATAGTCTAAGCTAAAGACTTTACACCGTCTAAGACAAAGACTTTACATGATTTGTGAAAAAAACTTTACACCGTCTGAGTCAGACATAGGTTTTGCTCAAAGAATATAATAGTTCATTATTGAGATTCATTACCATGATTATTGAATTACTAATTTAAGCGCTAACAGTTTTTTTAACAGATTAAATCATGGTTTACCTTAGAGATTTGACTTCCTCTTCTTCAGAGTTGCGATACCTTTTGTGTTTCGATAGTACAAGAGATATATCATTGTATGAGAGCACCAAATCCAGGAGAGGTTCAATCTATCAGAAACCAAACTTCTTAACATATCCAAAATTTATAGTTCAAGTCTTGCATAATAGTTCTAAGCAATCTTCAAAAATGAATTTCACATACAGAAAAGCTGATAGATTCACATTCGCATGTTCTTATTAAAAGAAAATATTCGTATCTTAGTGTAGAGAATCTAAAAAACTACAACATGTACAATAATCACAGCTAATAGCTTTATGGATTTGAACGAATATTTCTTTGAAGTCAATTCAAATTCTATCTTGATTGGCCCACTTTAATTCATATGTCATATATGACAATATACAAGAACATTGTGATGCTCAAATAACAGTGTGCCCCACTTCTTTTGAACTTATGAGACTAAAATTTAGGATGTAACTCATGGATTATGGTGGAGAGGGTCAAGAGAGACTATGATTTCTTTGGATACTCATGCGACTGAACTCAGAATGTAATTCTAAGCGCCTACGTACCTCAGTGAAGAGGATCAAGTTATAACGTAGTTCTGAGAGATTTTTTTATTTATTTATTTATTTTTGTCCTAACTTTTGCCTAGGCCGCCTCTTTCGAGATTTTCAACCTAGCGAACATTTTTTTATGGGGTGCCGTGCATAGTTTATACTCTTGTGGGCCAGGAGTAACATGCAGTTTATACTCGTACCTTAAGGAGTGAGTTTCTTTTCTTCAAGGATAGTATCTCTTTATGAACTTTCCGTTAATGGAGCCAATGCGTAATCCTTCTGAGTTAACCAGTTTGTAAGCGCCACTTGAGTATACTTCTTGTACCACATATGGTCCATCCCATTTGGCGGAGAACTTGCTTCCAGACCGACGAGAAGTAATAATGGGCCTTCTTACAATAAGAACTTGATCACCCACTTGGAAGCATCTAAGACGAACCTTCTTATTAAAAGATCGAGCTAGACGAGCTTGATAACATTGCAGACTTTGTTGGGCCTCTAGTCTTTTTTCATCAAGAGCCTCCAATTCTTCAAGGCGCAACCGAGCATTTTCTTCATCAATGAGCCCTTCTTGAATGGCAAGGCGCAATGACTGTATTTGACGTTCAAGTGGAAGAACTGCTTTAACTCCATAAACAAGAGAGTAGGGAGTCGCTTGTGTTGGCGTGCGATACGTAGTCCTATATGCCCAAAGAGCCTCTTCCATTCTTTCATGCCAATCTCTCTTAGACTTGGAAACAACTTTTTTCAACAAGTTGCAGAGTGTCTTGTTAAATGTTTCAGCGAGACCATTAGCAGCCGCATAATACATAGAGGAATTACGTTGTTTGAAGCCAAAAAGATCACATATCTTCATCATTAACTTGTTATCAAATGGCTTGCCATTATCTGTCAATATGTATCGAGGAATACCAAAACGGTAGATAATATTAACTCGAATGAAGTTGGCGACATTCTCTTTCTTTACTTCTCTAAGAGAAACAGCTTCTGGCCATTTTGAGAAGTAGTCAGTTGCAGCCAGGATGTACAAATGTCCACCAGAGGACTTAGGCAATGGTTCAACAACATCCAAACCCCAAGCTTCAAATGGCCATAAGGGAATAGTTTGGTGCAATACTTCTGGGGGTTGATGTATAAAATTCGCATGGAATTGGCAAGCTTTACATCTTCGGACGTAATCCAAGCAATCTTTCACCATGGTTTGCCAGTAATATCTCATCCTTTTTATGTGAAAATAAAGTTTTGGTCCAGACTGATGCGCTCCACATACTCCAGAATGCACTTCTTGCATAGCTTGAGTAGATTCATCTGCCCCCAAACATCGTAAGAGAACTTCATCGAACGATCGCCTGTAAAGTGTATTTTTATAATAAAGAAAACGAGGGGCTCGTCATCGGATTTCTATTCTTCTTCGAAGGTTTTCTGGTATTCCATAACACAAGTAATCTATTATTGGTTGTCACTAATCGTCAATTTCAGCTTCCGAAATGGCGATAACTTGTTGAAATTCTTCTTCATGCTCATTTAGAGGTGGAGTTATCCATCTTTGGCAAACCACAACTTGTATTTCATCAGGAGATACTAATGCAGAAGCTAAAGCTGCCAATGCATCAGCCTTTTTATTTTCCTTTCTTGGGATATGTTGAATAGTCACCTCTCCAAGCCACCCTATCATCTTTTGAGCGTAATTGCAGTATGGGATTAACTCAGGCTTCTTTACTTCATAATTACCCAAGATTTGATTGATCACCAACTTGGAATCCCCAAAAACTTGTAGTTGCAATTGTTTCATATCAATGTCCATCTTAAGCCCAAGTAAGAGTGCTTGATATTCAGCAACATTATTGGAGCAGTTTTGTGTTAGAGTGAAGGAGTATGGCAAAACTTCTCCATGATAAGTGACAAATACCACTCCAGCACCGGCTCTTTCACGATGTGCATCACCATCAAAATACATCTTCCAAGGTGGCTGAATTTCTACTAGCATTGCGTCTTCATCAGGTAATTCATCAGATAACTCCCAATCATTCGGAATTGGATTATTGGCCAAGAAATCTGCTAGCACTTGTCCTTTCACTGCCTTCTGAGATATATACACAATCTCAAATTGTTGAAACTGGAGGTACCACTTTGCTAGCCTATCATTTAAGACAGGTTTGGACATGACAAACTTGATAGGATTCGCTTTAGAGACAAGTTGTATAATATGAGCCTGGAAGTAATGCTTCATCTTCTGAATTGAGAACACAAGTGCCAGACATAACTTCTCAATAGGTGAATACTTGATCTCGTTTTGTGTCATCATCCTACTCAAGTAATATAGGGCATTTTCTTTCCCTTCATCATTTTCTTGTGCGAGAAGCGCTCCTACTGACCTTTCTTGTGCTGCAATGTATAAAATCAATGGTTTTCTAGGTATAGAAGCTACAAGTACTGGAGGTTTCATCAGATAAGACTTTATGTTCTCAAAAGCATTGGTACAAGCTTGGTCCCATTCAAAAAGAACATCTTTCTTCATAAGGCAACTGAATGGTTGACATCTCCCAGCCAGATTTGAGATAAACCTCCTAAGATATGCTAATTTTCCTTGTAAGCTTTTCAACTCATGAATATTTTTTGGCTCAGGCATCTTCAAAATAGCATCTATCTTATCTTGATCAATCTCGATTCCTCAATGTTGAACAATAAAACCGAGAAACTTTCCCGAAGTAACTCCAAAGGCACATTTTAAAGGATTCATTTTGAGTTGGTATCTTCGAAGCTGTTCAAACACCATTCTCAGATCTTTCAAGTAGTCATCACTCTTCTTTGATTTTACTACTAAGTCATCGATATAACACTCAATATTTTTATAAAGCATGTCATCAAAAATATTCTGCATGGCTCGTTGATAAGTGGCTCCAGCATTTTTTAAACCAAAAGGCATCACTTTGTAGCAATATATACCTTTAGGAGAGCGAAATGTAGTAAGTTCTTCATCCTTTAGTGCCATGCGAATTTGATTGTATCCAGATGAACCATCCATGAAGGACATTGCCTCGTATCCAGTTGTAGCATCAATCATAAGCTCAAGGATTGGAAGAGGAAATTCATCCTTAGGGCATGCATTATTAAGATCTCTAAAGTCAACACAAACTCGTATTTGGCCATTCTTCTTTCTTACAGGTACAATGCTTGAAATCCATGTAGGATATTTGACTTCACGAATAAAACCTACTTTAATGAGCTTGTTAACTTCAGTTTCGATCAAAGGAACCAATTCAGGTCTAAAGCGACGTTGCGCTTGTTTAACAGGACGAGTACCTCGTTTTACAGCAAGACGATGAACTGCAACTTTAGGGTCTAACCATGGCATCTCTTTGTAACTCCAAGCAAATACATCCCTAAATTCCATAAGTAGCTCAATATATTTCTTCTCTTTATCGTCATCCAGCGAAGCACTCACATATGTAGGCCTTATATCATTATCAACTCCAAGATTTACTTCCTTCAATGCATCAATAGTATTCTTTATCCCTTCCTCGAGTTCAGGTGGCGCATATTCAGCATCCTCATCTTCTTGAGGATCACCATCATTAAAAGATATGTGATGGCATGCATGAATATCAACAAACCCGTCATTAATTTTTGCATATAGTGGAGTACTTTCTTCGTCACAAATTGTGATGTGATTTGATGATCCCACACTTTCTTCCTCTTCATCTCGCTCCCTAGTGTGAACTATGGTATGAGTTTTTGCTCTCAGAACATCTCCACATGAAACTACAAGTTTTGTTTCTCGCCTCATTCTAGAAGGGATCAAACTGGGCAAATTCTTGGGTGAATTATGCTCCCGAGCATATACCCGTTCTTCTATTATTCTATAATTTCCTTGGCATTTGTATTTTTTCTTCATTGGTCCCAATCGATCAAATACTGAAATTTTTTGAGTTGATTATATTAGTCGATCAGATGCAGAAACGTTAAGAGTCATGCCACTAAGTCTATCAAACACAGAAGGCTTTTTGTTGAACATCATCAATTCTTCCATAGGGGTAATGTAGTTGATGCTCATCCTTTTTATAGAGATTCAAATTGGTGACGGTTGTTTGTAACCCAGGCCTTCGCGCGATTGCTTGACATCATATCCTTTCTCTATCATCATCCTTTGAGTTGGATTTAGGCCATGATTTGCCCTTTCAATAACTTCATTTAGAAGCTTCCCTACTTTAGAAGCTTCATTGGGATTGTATCCTGCTTTCACTAACAACTTATATGCATTTGGGTCAAAACCCTCATTTATACGATTTTTAGGGAGTGATTCATGTGAATCATGATTCGATAGTCTGACAAATTCTTATATCATTTTTGAAGGTGATTTGATTGCATCAATTTGCTTGATAGGGAATGTCAACTTACTACTCTGCAACTTAGAGGGTGGGATCTTGACTTTGTTTGTCTTTGGGACATAGTGAGAAACAGGAGTCATTTTCTTACTTGAAGATGCCTCACTTATCTTAGGTACTTTACTCATATCTGAAAGCGTTTTATCCTTTTCAATCATTACCCTCGCATTAGCAGGTGCTACATCAACCCTTTTCGTGATATCAGCAGGTATCACGTTATCAACTTTAACTTCTTTTGAAACATGATTCTTTAAGTAGAATTTTGCATCAGCAAAGTGCGCCTCCGTCTCGGTGAAAGGTTCATCATCAGCAACTACCTTCTTTTGAACCCCATCTTCAAAGTATTTGAAACATTGATGGTAGGTGGACGGTACTACTTTGTTCTCATGTATCCATGGTCTTCTTAACAAGATGTTATACGAGGTCTTTGAGTCAATAACATGCATCCATACACTCGAACGCATATCCCCCATTGTTATATCTAATTTGACAGCACCAATGGCTCTCTTCCCCCCTTGGTTAAAACCTTGAATCATCAGACGATTTTCAGATAGTTCATTTATCGGTATTCCAAGTTCTTTCACAGTACGAATAGGGAGAATATTGACCCCAGATCCATCATCTACCATGATCCTATTTACTTTATGTCCACGCACAAAACCTACCATATATAAAGGACGATTATGCAACACTTCACCTAATAAAAGATCATCATTAGTGAATGTAAACTTCGCATCACAAGTGTCCACTTCTTCAGAGTGAGGCTTTATAGGGCCTTCATGTGATGGAGGTAATGATGGTGATGAGCTTTCTACCATCGTCTCTTCTCTATCAATGTTACAATGCGAGGCCTTGGTGCCACGATGAAAAATCTTTTCACGAAACCAACTTGGCAAGAATTTCTCTAATGTTACTGGAGGACGTTGCTTTTGATAGTAATTTCCCTCGACTCTTGACTTCTTCACATTCTTCTTTACCCTTTGAGTTTTAGGGGTAGGTGGATGGCACCACTTTGTTCTTATCTTCGCTCTAGTCACTTGCTTATTTGGTTCTCTTTGCAAGCTCATTTTACGACGTCTTCGTCATGCCACTAAAATCCATCTTTCATCATCAGTATAAGCACCGCAAGATTGGTTTTCCTCTAGAGATTTATCTTCCCATATTACTTCATTCATCAAAGGAACAAGCGATGATACGTTAACATTTATTGGTTTGAAGTCACCAAATTTAATCATCTTTGATGGTGATGTGGCTAAGTCATCACCACTATCATGTATTTCGACAAAGTTGCAAAGAACTATGGGGTCAAGTGAACCAAAAGTGACAAAGACTTGATTTGAACTCTTCTTCTCATCTTCAAGCAATATCTTTCTTTCACGGGCCAAGTCCATAATCTTTTCCTTAAAGATAAAACACTTTTCAATAGGATGGCCCATCAAACGGTGATATTTGCAGTAATTTGGATCATTAGTCCTCCCAGCCTCATCTGGACGCTTCATTTCAGGTAGTTCAAAGAGTTTTAACGCTAGAAGCTCTTCAAAAATTGCTGGAACATCTGAGTCCAAGAAAGGATACTCTTTTGCCTGCATTTCCTTCAAAGTCAGCTTTCTACCAGTGTTTTTCTGAAAAGTTGTGGTCTTCACCCTTTGATTCTTGCTTAGATTTGTAGCCACTTTCAAAGGTACGGCATTAACACTCATCGACTCCTTGTTTCCAAACTTAGGTGTCAATTTTCCCCCTTTCTTTACCTCTATTTTGTCTTTTCCCTTGCGAGGCCCATAAATAATTGGTCCTTCAATCCCATTTGCAGACATGCTCAACTCCATATCATGAGCACGTGTGGCTAGTTCTTCAAATAATTTGGGTTTAATATCCTGTAGGATATAACGAAGTCCCCAACGCATTCCTTGAATACACATTTCTATTTCGGAAGTTTCACTAAGCCTATCCTTACAATTGAGGCTTGCATTTCTCCATCGGTTGATGAACTCAATGACGGGTTCATCTTTCCATTGACGTGTATTTGTGAGTTCAACCATGCTCACAATATGCTTTGTGCTATAGAAGCGATTAAGAAATTCATGCTCAAGTTGTTCCCAACTATCAATAGAGCCTGCCTCGAGATCCGTATACCAGTCAAAAGCATTTCCTTGTAAGCAGCGCACAAATTGCTTGATCAGATAATCTCCATATGTTCCAGCGTTATTGCAGGTTTCAACAAAATAGGCAATGTGTTGTTTTGGATTTCCCTTTCCATCAAATTGTTGAAATTTTGGAGGTTGTTAACCTGCAGGCATCTTCAAAACATCGATTCTTGAAGTGTATAGCTTTGCATATGTGAATGATGACTTTGAAGACACGTCATACTTATCTTTGATAGTTCCCATAATGAAGTCCTTCAGTTGATGAATGGGAATTCCTCCTTCAGCAAATACTTGCAGCTCATCACCCATATTTATTTGCTTTGTAACTGAATCTCCTTTTTCTTGTATCATCGGACGTTTTTCAGGTGCATGACTTGAGTCTCCCTCCATAACAATCTCAACTCTGTCCGTCAACTTGATAATTCGATTATCCTGATCTTGCACATATTTTGTTAGACCTTCAATTGCCTTCGTCAAACTCGCCAGTTGTTCTTCAATAGTTGAGGTGTTAGTCATTATCGCTTGGATGGCCGTTATGGATGATGGAGCAAAGCATGGATTTTCCCTCAAACTGAAATCTGTTTGAAACAAGTTACGTGGAGTGACTGAGGCAGATCTAGTGATCAAGATATTATCTTCATCTTGAATAGTGCAATTTCTCGTGTTAAAAGGACTAAGTCGAGCCAACGTCTTTTCAACAATATCAGCTATATTCTCTCCTTCTTCCAATTCATTCGGAAAGAATCTTGCCCCCTTTGAAGATGGAAGATCAAAAATAGGAACTAATGCGGACGGCACTTGAAATGTTTGTTGTCCTAGCAAATTTGCTCTGTTCCTAGTGATGGGTCCCAAACTTCCCATAGTAGCATCCAGTATGTTCTCCACCTCAGAGGAAAACTTGGAATCAGTAGCCTTAGCAATAATAGTCCTGGAGTCAAACTTCTTAGATGTCATTTAAGTGTTCTTGAAGTTTGATGATCGATGTGAAGAGATGAGAGGTAGAGATGGTCCCACTGGGCGTGCCAAAATTTGTAAACAATAAATTTTTGAGCCGAGAAAAATAAATAATCAAGACCGGAAAATTAGAGTAACAAAGTGTAATATTTGATTTCAAAATGTAATGCGGTTACAATCTCTATAATAATCCTCTGATTCTTCAAATAATATGAAACACGTTGAACTTGAATTTGAATTTGATTTAGAGTCAAGGGCTTGAATAGCTTGATCTTGAATCTTCGTCTTCAAATTTGGATTTGAATTATTCGTCACGAACACTTGTATGGTTATGACGAACAATAAATATGAATAAGTAACTTGATCTCGAACTTTTTGATATTTGTCTTCGTTCTTGATCTTGAACTTGAGCTTGAATTTGATTGCTTGAACTTTGTAGCTTTGTAGAGAATTTGCGGCCTTTGATCCACGAGCTCTCTTCTTGCTTCTTGTTCTTCCAAAAACCTCCCTTTCAGAATAATGAGGACCCCTATTTATAGTTGTAGGAAGTGGTATGAAGGTGTGATTTGATTGGTTGGTTTGAACTGACCAATCAGATTTCTTTGTTGAAGAGTTTTAATTTGATTGGTCAGAACATGTCACATAGACACGTGACATTGTTCTAGTGGCATCATTAGTTTGACTTAGATTGCTACATAACTTTGACATGTGGCATGATTTTAGTGGCTTATCTAATTTGACTTGGATTGCCACCTAACTTTGACATATGGCATGATTTTAGTGGCTTATTTAATTTGACTTGGATTGCCACCTAACTTTGGCACATGGCATAATTCTAGTAGTTTATTTAATTTGACTTGGATTGCCACTTAACTTTGACATGTGGCATGAAAATGAGCCTCTAGGATGAGATGATATTGGGCTTAACAAAGTGGAGTCATCTTTATAGCCCAAATCAATGGATTTAGGTTTTTTAATTAAATCCACATTTATTGGGCTTAAATAATCGACCCAATTTTATTAATCCAAAATATTCATTTGGACTAATATATCTTGAATTTAATATAAATTGAACCATTCTACAAATTTATTTTTAATAAATTGTAAATGATTACAGTATATAAATTGAGTAAATTTTGTTTAACAATCCTAAAACTTTGAGATTAAAAACAATATTTCGTTCATCTCTTGTATTATTTAAAATAAATCATTATTTGAATTAACATTTTTCAAAAACTTCAAATATCATATCAATTTCAACTATTTTTATTGGAGATTATTACCTTTTGTTTAAAATACCTATCAATAAAATAATTTACAAATAATTGAACTTTGAATATGTAAGTATAACCTGAAAATAAAATTAAGAAATTACAAAAAATGAGTTATTGTAGTAAAGTTTTAATATTAATAATAGTATAAACAACGAGATTATATTAAGATATTTTTAAATTTGAGCTCTAAAATAAAAAATATTTAATATGAAGCCTAATGGTCAGGTTTCTTGAAAACCAAAAGAAAAAAAGAAAAAAGATATGTATAATTTTTTAATTATAGTATAAAATATTACTATTTAAAATTTAATTGCAATAAAAAATGTCACAATTTATACTATTGAGTGTTATTTTTGTCATCTATATATATAGTAAAAAAGAGTAGCTTGCAATATGATTAAGCCAAGTGGCAAGCTATTGAAAAGTCACTTGGCAATTTTAAGACAAAGTTAATAAATATTGTAATAAAAATTAAAAGTATTCGAATTTGAAAATACATTAGATTTTTAAAAAGGAAATAAATTTTTTATCAGCTGAAAAATAGAAATTCGCAGGCAGAAGATTAATTCTAAATGAACTCTTAGTGTTTCTTAAACTTATCATTTTTAGATATTATAAAATAAATTTAAATACATTTAATTTATATATTAAATTAAAGAAAAAATATAGAAATAATAATGACAAATAATACTATTAATAATAATAGCAATAACAATAATAATTGGTAATAGTAGTAAGAGTACGAGTAATATTAATAATAATTATAGTAATAGCAATAGTAGTAATAATAATAGCAAAAAATAATAATTTAAAGATAGAAGAATAACACACAGACAAAACAAAGAATGAGAAGAAGAAAAATGAGGGGGAGGAAATATCTTATAGATTTTGAAATATTTCTCTTAATTTAAATATATAACTTTTTAAAAAAATATTATTGTATTTAAAAAAAAATTAAGGATAAGAAAGAATAACAAAAAAGATCTTCATTCAAAAAAATTGATATAATATTTAAATTAAAGATTTTTTTTAATTAGCTTAAAAATAAAAATTCCTAAATAAACTCTTGCTATTTCATGAACTTATTATTTTCAAATATTGTAAAATAAATTTAAATATAATTAATTTAAACATTAAATTAAAAAATAAAATATAAAAATCCTAATAATAATAATGATAATAATAATTATAATAATTAAAAATAGCAATAGTAATAGTAGCACAAGTGAAATTATTATTAATAATAATAGTAGCAGTACTAATAATAATATAACACAATAGTTGCCGTAGTAGTAAAAATAATAATTAAAAAGAAACAAAAAAAAACTAACAAACAAAAGAAATAAAGAAAGGAAAAAAGGAAATTGAGGAAAAAAAGAAAACGTGGGAAAAAGAGAAAACGTAGGAGGGGGGAGGGGGAGGGCGAGGAGAATATCTTATTGATATTTTTCTCAATTTATATATATAGCTTATAAAAAAAATATTATTGTATTTAAAAAAACCAAGAATAAGAAAAAATAACAAAAAGATCTTCATTTAGAAAAATGGATATGCTATTTGAATTCAAATTTAAATGAAATTTGAATTGTAATAGAGTTCTAATTTCTTGGTCTCTCTTATATATACTCTTAAAATGATTTATAATGTTAAGCTTACTTCTCTTTCTTGTGTTATTAATCATTATCTTTATTGATCTATTTATTTACCGCATTCTTTATATTCTTCGTTTTCTATAAACATTATCTGATTCAATATTTTCATTTTTTATATACAGGTGAGTACATAATGATCGTATTACATATTAACTTTTTTCTATTATATACAGGCTTCAATTAGAGTAAGTAATATTTTTTATTCTAATTTTGTTTATTTATTTGTTTTGTAAAAATAAATACATTCGAGAGTAGATATATGAATGAGTATACAAATAAATATTATTATATCACATTTTTTATTGATAAATATTTATCCTAACCAGGAAAGCAACTTTCAAGAGCAGTACTACATCACATTCATATGGACATTTAGATATTTTTTTATTTTCTTCATTTTTACTTGAAATTTACATTTATTTATAAGAAAATTTATTTTATTGATTATCCACGTCCTTTATCTTATACCAACAAGTGGTATTTTTGCATTCCTTCTTGAGTAGTTTTTTATATGTTATGTACATCAATTTCTTCTTACTAATTGTCAAGGTATGTTGTTCATGCTTAATTATTTATTTATTTTTTATTATCTACAATTAACATTATATTTATCTTCTGTCACGGATATAACAAAGAAATCTAAAGTTTTCCCAGGCCTGATTTGTATAAATACCTCAAAAAATTGAAATCAATGTTTAAAAATTAAACAAAATATAATGGAGAATCGAAATATATAAAAGAGATTTATCAAATTATCTGTACAAAGAATTTTTTTTACCATATTTTTTTATCTTAATATGTTTTTTAAGTAGAAAAATGACTTTCTCGAGAAACACTACATCACAATTACATGTCTACTCTCTTAGAAGGATTATAAAATATATTTGCAGACATTTAGATTTTAATTGATTTTTCCCCTTGATTTTGCTTGAATTATTTTTTTATTATTGATTTTTATCCTTTATCTTATACCACTAAATAATATTTCCTATTACTTTTTGAGTAGTTCCTTAATATAAAAATAATTAATAGACTAAGCGAAATATTATTTTTGGGTACATACGAATAAGTTATAACGATGTATGTTAAAATAAAGTGTATTTTTTTAATACAGTAAAAAAAAGTACAAAAATGTAGATGCGAGGGGGATGAGAAGATAATATTTTGAAGTAATTTTGATAACAACAACAACAATATTAATAATAAAATATTTAGATAGTATAAATATTATTGTCAATGAATTTTAAATTGAAGAGATGTGAATAATAAAATAAAAATTTAATAAGTATATTTATTTTATACTACTAAGAAGAGATATTGATTATGGTAAACCAAGTGATAAGTTAATAAAAATCAATATTAGCAATTTTATAACTTTAAATAGTGAACAATGTAATAAATATAAAACATAAAAATCACTTAATAATTACATATTTTGTTAGAGGTTAAGCAAGCTAGGGACTGTTTGGTCATTTGGCCAAGGTCTGTTAAAATGCTAATTAGGCAGTTAGTTAGTTGAGTTGGTTATAACTAATTGGTGGATTGTTGTTTTGAGTGTTGATTGAGTGTATAAGTATATGGATATATATACACTCATAATACATAGAGTGTGTGAAAAATACACAATATCAGAAAATATAAGAAAGATATTTTCATCTTTTTCTCTTCTTCTCTCTCTCTTCTCTCTCTTCTCGTTTCTGCTTCTTCTTCAATCTTCTGTGTGTGCTTTCATGCTTCCTCTGATTTGTACTTCCACAAGAAGGTTCTAAGCTCACTGAAGCTCAGAACCAATTTGTTCATGGTATCAGAGCAAGTATCACAGTGGTTCATTGTGGTAGGTGTTCAATTTTCGGAGTCAAAGAATCAGTTAGATTCATAGATTCGTCAAAAATCTTTGGTCGATCTACAGATCGAAGTTAAGATCGTTCATACAACTACAACAAACAGGAAGAAAGGTATGACGGGTGAAGAAAACCTAGGTCAACGAGTCCAGCTGAATCAGTCCATGTCTGGGCAAGGTATCGATTACAACCATCCACTGTTCTTAAGCCCTACAGATGTAAGTGGAATTAGTATTATTTCGTTTCAATTGATTGGTGTGGAGAACTACACTTTATGGAATCGGTCGGTCAAACTAGCTCTACTAGGAAGGAACAAATTAGGGCTAGTTGATGGCACATGCAGAAAGAAGATGTATGGCGAGGAATTATGGAGTCAATGGGAGAGGGTAAATGCTATCGTTTTATCATGGCTGATGAACTCAGTGTCAAAAAGTCTACTGAGTGGAATTGCGTTTGCTTCAAGCGCAATGGATGTGTGGAGTGACCTACAAGAGAGATTTGATAGAGTAGATGGTTCAAGGACTTACAGTCTACACAAAGAAATCACAACTCTGCAGCAGGGGACAACTTCAGTTTCTGCATATTATACAAAGCTAAAAGCTCTGTGGGATGAATTTGAGGTGCTAGTACCTTCTCCTTGTTGTAACTATGAAAAATCCAGAGGCTTTGTTGTTCACATGAACAGACAAAAGTTATATCAATTTTTAATGGGGCTAAATGATTCGTATCATCAGGCTAGGAGTCAGATACTCATGATAGATCCACTACCAACTGTTAATCAGGCCTATGCCATGGTAGTAGGAGATGAGAGTCAAAAGTCTATTATTACAGGCATCAATACCTTGGGCCTAAATGCATCCACCTTAGAGTCAGCAGCAATGTATTCTAGAGGTGTGATTAACTCAGGTGCAAATCACAAGTTCAAGAAAAATACACTGCTCGTATGTGATTTTTGCAAGTGTAGAGGTCACACCAAGGAATACTGTTACAGAGTTGTTGGTTATCCACCAGACTTTAAGTCAAAGAGGAAGATACAAAGTGCCTCCAGTTCGAGTCATGCTAATTTCTCTTATGGTTTGAACACCAATGTGCATGAAAACTCAGTTGAGGGCAGCACATCTGCCATCACTACTAGTCAAGCTGAAAAGGATGTCAAACAATTACTTCAAGGCTGCACATTCACAAAAGAGCAGTATGATCAAATTTTAAAAATGCTGAGTCAACAGTCACACGCAAGAGTTACTACATCTGATGACAATAAGGCAAATACTGCAGGTAAAGCTCTGTTTGTCACTGAAAATAGTGATGTCTGGATTATAGACACAGGTGCAACAAACCATATGGTATCAAATTTGAATATGCTGGAAAAGGAGTCTATGTTAAAGCTAGATATTCCTAAGGAAGTGTCCTTACCAAATGGTAGCACTACACAAGTAACACACATTGGTTCATGTAGTCTATCAACTAGAAGTCTTATCACTAATGTGTTTCACATTCCAGAGTTCAAATATAATCTGATGTCAGTCAGCAAACTAACAAAGGAATTAGGATGCTCAGTGTCCTTTTTCCCTGACTTTTGTGTTTTCCAGGAGCTTTACACTGGGAATGTGAAGGAGGTTGGTAGAGAAGAAGGAGGCTTATATCTGTTGTGGAGACAATTATCTCAAAGCACTAGTAGAGAGTCTGCTCTTGTTGTTGATTCAAATCATCTCACAGACAAGGATTCAACTGTAGAAGTGGAGTTATGGCATCAAAGGCTTGGACATGTCTCTTCAACAGTACTTGCTAAAATGTTTACTATGACTAAACACACTATGTGTCAAATTTCTCAATGTCTTGTTTGTCCAATGGCTAAGCAAACCAGGTCTATATTTCCTTCTAGTAGTATCAAAAGTAGTGACTGTTTTGCCTTGTTACATATTGACCTTTGGGGTCCTTACAAAACAGCTACCTTTGATGGCAACAAATATTTTCTTACAGTAGTTGATGATTTCTCAAGGATGACTTGGTTATTCTTGCTTAAACAGAAATCAGATGTTTGTGTGTCACTTCCATTGTTTCTGAAGTATGTTAAGAATCAGTTTGGGAAAACTATCAAAGCTATAAGGACTGATAATGGTACAGAGTTTGTTAACTCAGTTTGTGTTGATCTGTTTAAAGAATTAGGTATCATACATCAGAAATCCTGTCCTTACACTCCTCAACAAAATGGTGTTGTTGAAAGGAAACATAGACATTTACTTGAAGTAACAAGAGCACTAAGATTTCAAGGTAAAATTCCCATTAAGTTTATCACCTGATGATGACCAGACTTCTATATCTGCAGATGTTGAGCATATTGAGGCCACTCAGCCCTTCCCTGAAGTGCAGCTACAAGATGATCTAATTATTCCTGAGGGGCCTCCTGTTGCAGTGATTCCTAGACAGTCTACAAGACCTAAACATCCTCCTGCTTGGCTGAAGGATTTTGTCTCCTTCAATACACTTAAAGATGTTACTTATCCTATCTCTAATTATGTCACCTATTCTCATCTGTCCCCCTCTTATCAATGCTACATTGCAGCTACATCCACTGTGTCTGAACCTTCCACTTATGCTGAAGCCATAAAAGATTCAAGATGGATTGAGGCCATGCAAGCAGAGATTCAGGCTCTGGAGAGTAATCATACCTGGGAGGTTACACCTCTACCTGCTGGCAAGAAAGCTATTGGCTGCAGGTGGGTATATAAAGTCAAGTATAAATCCACAGGGGAGATAGACAGATTCAAAGCCAGACTTGTTGCAAAGGGGTATAGCCAGCAAGAAGGCATTGATTACACAGAAACTTTTTCTCCAGTGGTTAAAATGGTCACTGTGAGAACTATTCTGTCTATTGCTGTAGCCCAACACTGGCACATCCATCAGATGGATGTCTTTAATGCCTTCTTGCATGGAGATTTGACAGATGAAATATATATGCAGCTTCCTCCAGGTTTTGTCAGTCAAGGGGAGAATGTGTGTAGACTGACAAAGTCTTTGTATGGCCTCAAACAAGCCCCAAGACAGTGGAATCAAAAACTCACTGAAGCCCTTCTGAAAATGAAGTTTACACAGAGCCAATATGACTACTCTTTGTTTATTAACAAGTCATCAGAAGGAATTGCAATAGTACTTGTGTATGTAGATGACATGTTGATCACTGGCAGCAGCTTGAAGCTAATAGAAGAAACCAAGGAAGCTCTACAAAAGGCTTTCAAAATGAAAGACTTAGGGGAGCTCAAGTATTTTCTTGGAATTGAATTTACAAGATCTGCAGAAGGAATACTTATGCATCAGAGGAAGTATACACTTGAACTCATTTCAGGAATGGGAATGACAGCAGCCAAACCAGCAAGCACTCCAATGGATGTAAATGTCAAGTTGACATCAAAACAGTATGATGATGTGAACAAAAGTCAAGAAGAATCAGATGATCCCCTGACAAATCAATCAGCATATCAAAGGCTTATAGGTAAGCTACTATATCTCAACATGACAAGGCCAGACATAGCCTTTAGCACTCAGACATTGAGTCAATTCATGAATCAACCAAAAAAGTCCCACATGGATGCTGCACTAAGAGTAGTCAGGTATCTAAAGAGACAACCTGGACAGGGCATACTACTCTCAAGCCACTCAGACAACCAGGTTAGTGCTTATTGTGATGCAGATTGGGCTGCTTGCCCCCTAACCAGAAAATCAGTCACTGGATACATGATAAAAGTTGGAGAGTCACTGATATCATGGAAGGCCAAGAAGCAGTCCACAGTGTCAAGAAGCTCAGCTGAATCTGAATACAGAAGCATGGCCTCAACTGTGTCAGAGTTAGTCTGGTTACTAGGATTGTTGAAAGAAGTAGAAGCTAAAGTAGAGTTGCCAGTGCAGGTGTATAGTGATAGCAAAGCTGCAATCCAGATTGCTGCCAATCCAGTGTATCATGAAAGAACAAAGCATATAGAAATAGACTGTCACTTCATTAGAGAGAAGCTGCAACAAGGTCTACTTGAAGTACACTATCTTCCAACTCAAGAGCAACCAGCAGATATACTAACAAAAGGGTTGTCTAAAGCTCAGCATGAATATCTTCTTTCCAAACTAGGGGTGTTGAACATTTTTACCCCACCTAGCTTGAAGGGGAGTGTTAGAGGTTAAGCAAGCTAGGGACTGTTTGGTCATTTGGCCAAGGTCTATTAAAATGCTAATTAGGCAGTTAGTTAGTTGAGTTGGTTATAACTAATTGGTGGATTGTTGTTTTGAGTGTTGATTGAGTGTATAAGTATATGGATATATATACACTCATAATACATAGAGTGTGTGAAAAATACACAATATCAGAAAATATAAGAAAGATATTTTCATCTTTTTCTCTTCTTCTCTCTCTCTTCTCTCTCTTCTCGTTTCTGCTTCTTCTTCAATCTTCTGTGTGTGCTTTCATGCTTCCTCTGATTTGTACTTCCACAAGAAGGTTCTAAGCTCACTGAAGCTCAGAACCAATTTGTTCATATTTCATTGTCTTTATTCATATATGTTTGGTTACGGGGGGATAGAAGGCAAGGGCGGGGGAGGGGACATGCAATACATTTCATTGAAGAACAATATAATAGTTGGACTTTTTCACCTGCTCGAACAAGACATCACAATATAATCTAAAATAATTTTAAAAGTACTTTAATTATTCGCGCATCGCACGGATACGTATACTAATTTAATATATATATATATATATATAGAGAGAGAGAGAGAGAGGGGGGGGATTAAAGTTCGCATTGATTAAAAAATGGACTGATGATTTGTTTATATGAATTTAAACAATCATTTTTTATGAAATAACTTTTAAAGTTAAATTAGATATAAGTACTACATATTTACATGATATTAGAGCCAAATCTATTTTTGTTTAAACTTGCACTTTACGCTTCAATTAAATCTAGACATGAAGAGACGTTAGAATGTACTAAAGTTGACCGAGAAATGAACTGATAATCGAATTATATATATTATTTTTGAAATCCAAAATGTCAGGGGTTAAATGTGGAGTTGGTGTACATAACATGTGATATGTGCAGGTAGATACACCTTTATTATTATGAGCTAATGAGAAGTAATTAATTCGTTGGACCCATTCGTCGTTACTTGCACCTCCTCCTAATCCTGATTCCTCTTCCTTCGTCGAGATCACACACTCACTGTGATAGGGCTAACCAATCGAGAAAATTCAATCAACCAAATCAGATCAGCGGTCGGCATCTCGCCGGAAACAGATCTCCGTCTCACGAATTCCAGCTCCGGTACGCATTCTTAGTCTTCATTTTCCTTCTCATTTACCTGAATGCGTGTGTGAGGACATCCCTATTATGTGTATATTTTCTCGTTTTCCTCTAATCAACTTGTTCGGCCTTAGGAAGTTTTCCTTTGATTTTCGTCATTTCGTGTCGATGTTCCTTGTATCATCACTATTTTTTGTTGTTTTTTCTGTATTGTTTTTGTTATTATTTGTAGTAGTAGCTTGTTTTGGTAGCTCACATCACATGCTTACTCGGTTTCGTTTCGTTTTCCGGCCCTTCATATGTTTATTGGTTTTTTATCTTTTATTTTTCAGTTTTGTTGCTACTGCTGGTACTTTTTTGAGTTCGCTTATATTGCGTTTCTTTCTGAATTGATTCAACATTTATAAAATTTGATCGTTGAGGGCTTAGGACTGCTAATTTATTGCTTACTTTGTTACCAGATATTACCAGTTAGAAATTTGTCCGATTCTGTTAGTTCTACAATAAGGTAAAAGAAAATTTGAAGAATGAGAGTTTTGAAATGTTTCGTAGCAAGTTCTTTTGGTGAGTTTTGGGTTAACTGCAAGTGCAGATTGGCAAATTGGGATTCCTATTTCTTAAACCTTGTCTGTCCCTAAACATTATCTTCTTATGGAGTCCCCTGGATTAGCCGGAATTTGCATCTGATAGATTGCCAAGTTGTATTTTGTAATCTGTATTATCTCGTGCATGCATTGGATGACTACGCATGTATATTTATAAATTGACCTTTAAAGGTCGTTTCATAGTGTGTGTTGCGGCAAGCTTTTTACCTTTTCATGGAATTCCATGGCATTAAATTTATAATTTCGTCATTACATTCATCTTTTTTTAAAGTCCATATAATCCGGTTTACTTGTTTTAGTGCTCGCTTTGATTTATCAGGTTGTTTTGATAGTGTTGTTAGAAATGAAGACTCCTTCTAATATTAGTAATTTGACACAAGGCATGTTTATCTCCAGATTTTATCTGTCCCATGTTTCTATAACGGCATATGCAGAAACAAGGCTGGTGCATTACAATCATCTTTAAGGAATGAAAACAGCCGTTGAACTAAATTTTCACCTCGTACCTGCACAAATCTCCTGGACACGAGTTGATTGATTTTTGGATTTGAGGGAATTACATTGTAATATAGGGAGGTGGAGCCATTTGGATCACCAAGTGACTTACAATGATGATCAGCAAAGAGCTTTTATTGACTTACTTTTATCTCCTTGTCTATATTGTGCTTTCGTCAGGAGTTATCTTGTATAACAAGGTATGTGTCTTTTTCCATGTATTGCATGATTGTTTTTGACTTCATTGGATTCATGGATTGTTCTTTGTCAGTTAGAATATGTTAGTGTCTATAGCTTCAATGCATATAAGCAACCTCAGAAATAAAAGAAATAAAATAAAAAAAAGGAAAAAGAAAATTACAATTATATTAAAACTGTGGTTCAGGCGATCTCTGAGAAGAACAACCAAAGTGACGAGCTGCTATCATTTATTGCCATGAGCTTCATTTGAGAAATTATCTGAGACCCATGTCAGTGTGAGCAAGCTCTTATACGAGATATGTTGGGAATAAAAAAGAAATGAATAAATAATGAGGGAGATTTGAAAACCAATGATGTGGACGCTGAGTATTGTTGACTCAGATTTGGTCCCATTTGGTAGTAGAAGGTAGAAAATTTTTGTTCAACTGTTTTGTAGTGTTTGTTTGTGATGCATAAACTATGAAGCTATATTGTTCCTGTAGAATAAGGTGTACATGTTTCAAATTGCCACTTCCTCACTTCACGGCGCCCTTAAGCATACTAGTTGGCTTTTCCAATAGCATGCATTATAGGAGTGAGCACACAGCAGGTCTTGGCTTACAAACTTCATTTGTTCAACATCCCAATGATTGATTTGTATGTATCTTGCCTTCTACTCCACCACCACAACTCAAAGTAAAGTGGCACTGGTCTTGGTGGGGGTGGGATTTTTTCTTCTTTTTTTTACCTGTCTGTATTTGTGCATTGTAAGCTTCGGAGAAGTTTCTGTTGGATACATTTTATCCCTGACTTAGTTGTTATTCTTTTACTTTTCAATATCATCAATACAAACTAACTATTTTTCTTCTGCCATTTATTTTATGTTTTGCAGTGGGTACTTTCACCAAAATATTTCAATTTTCCACTCCCAATTACACTTACCATGATACATATGGGATTTTCAGGCTTAGTGGCTTTCTTTCTTATCCGTGTCTTCAAGGTATGGTAGTTAAGAATTACTAAATTGCATTGACTTTTTTCTAGTACTCTTTTCTCATATTTGCTCTCCTGGATGATGACTTCTTGCTACTCTAATTATTGTTGAAATTGTTGTCGAAATGCTTGCTATTTTGAGATTGCTAGTATAAGTTGCATTTCAACCAGGTTGCTCTCAGTAGGTTTGCATGGTATACACAATTGAGATGATCCATGTGTTAAAACTTAAAAGGTCCAGGATTTTCTTCAGATCTTGTCGCATACTTATATTGTTCGGATGTTGTTATTTCATTGAGATTATTTTATCTATAAATATCCCATGACCATTCAGCATCCTGATAACATCTATACTTTTGGCTTCTTGCTAAATGACTTGTAATTTCTTGAGTAGTTGTCAGATACTCCTTTTGGTCCTTTTTATCTTTCACTTTAGGTAAAAGAATTTGGTCCAAAATATTTATCACTTCAGAAAACCAAGAAGACATTAATTATTTTTCTTCCAATTGGGCCCTTACAACTCCAATAAGGCATGCAGTCATTAATTACTCAAAGAAAAGGGTAATTTAGTCAAATACCCCTTATGATTAATGCTATTAAATAGTTCTCTTAATGAGTATGCTAAAACCTTAAATGTCGAAGAAAAAGGAATGTAGGGACTAGGGAGTATAAGATTAAAAGGTTCATAATTTTTATCAGCAGCTACAATACTTTGACAAGTAGAAAAACTATTTCCATTGAATTATTTTTAGGGATCTAGATGAAAAGCCTGGCAATTGTTTTACTCTGCTTTGACAGTTTGGTAATCCTGTATAAATCCTACACGAGTAAGTTTAGAGCAAAACAAAACCTAATTAGCTTGTGGAATTAGGGTCTAGTGCTGTATGCTAATTTGAAAGGAAAATTCTTGGACAGATTTTGACTATGTTAGATTCATCTGAGCACTTATTGGTCTATTTTGAGAATCATTCCTAGTCACTTTTCATCAGGATGTTTGACATTGTTGATGAATTCAATCTTTGTTTGGGGTAATTACTGTGCTGGTGATAATGTATCCTCTTTTCACACTGCCCTTGGCCTTGGAGATATGCTTGTGGCCATGCAAATGAACTTCCATGTAAGATTTGTTAAGTCTCTGTTTGTGTACTAAAAGGATTATGGGTGTATAGTTGTCTTTAGCTTCTGATGTTGGTCATTTTTTACATTGGCTATATTGGCAAATTAATTTTCATGTCTGGTCTTTGTGCTTTGATTCTCGTATTAAGGGTCATCTAGCTTTCCCTTTTAATTCATGATTATCTTTTGCAGGTTGTGTCGCCTGTCAAGATGACTCTTGAAATGTGAGAAATGCATACTTGAACTGCTTTTACTTTGAAACTTATCATTGTTCTCATTTCTCCTTTTGTTATCAAATTTGCAGATATGCAACGTGTGTTATTCCAATCAGTGCTTTCTTTGCTGCAAGTCTTTGGTCAGCTCTCTACTTTGAGGAGCTAGAATACTTGTCTTTTCTTACGGGTTCTGTCTTTCATGATCACTTGTGACTTGTTGGTATTTATTCGTTTGAAAATTGGAGAGATTCCTGTTAGACGTACTCTGTTATATTTTTCTTCATATTCATCTAGAGCTTAATATAATGTACTACTAACAATGTTTCGTCATTAAGTTTGACACTTTTGACTATTGATCTTTACATAGATACGTCACTATTTACCCTGGCTTGGTCAGGTGAAACGGAGGTCAAGAATCTGAACTAATTGAAGATTTCCCCTTACTATGAAAGCTTTCGTATCTGCAGTTCCATCCTTTACGTGGCTGATCAGTTTCTCTCATTGTCTGATCAAACCTAAAATTGATGTTTCCTTACCTTTAGACATTCCTTGAGCTCACATTTCAGTTTTTTCCCACAAAACAAGAACAACAGGCATGCACATAGCAGAAATGTTCTACATTAAGAACAGTGAGATTTTCAATCTTTGGCTTGAAATTGCTGAATTGCTTTACCTGCTGAGAGTGACCTAGAAATAAAATGAGACTTTCTGTGTACTGGCTGTCTCCTGGATGCTTTAATTTATAATAATTCACAGTTATAAATAGAAAAGGCCCGTATCTGCTCAATTGTTATCAATACAAATGGAATGAATCTACTCACACTTGTTATTGTTTCATTCTCTTTTGCTGATGACACAAAGGTCCTTTTCTGGTATCCTTGTAGCTCTTCTTTAAAACTGTGCTAAAAAATGTAGGCATTTCACATTTCAGGTAAATGTGAATAGTAATAATTGAATTCAGACTTTAGAGTTAACCTACACCTTTCTACTTGTTTATGTTGGTGGGTGGATTCTTTAGCTTCTTGTGATCCTTTCTTTGGCAAAAGTAAACTTAGGCCAAAAATCAGGATGATGATAAAAATGGACACCTCCTTCTGTGGGTCATCATTTTTTCTTAGAGATGACTATTGGATGGGTAATATGCATGCTTCCTTCCCCGCATTGTCCCCTCCTCATACCACAATAAGAATTTTCTTCTCACCTTTGCTGTCCTTGCAAGCCCATATGGGGTATAATAAAGAGGGTACTCTCTTCTCTCTGATGTGCGCTACGTTATTGTGTCCTATTCCTTAAGGAGTGATCCGGGATCAAGCGACGTGGCAATACCCACCAAAAGAAAGGGGGTCTGTCGTACTCAAATGCATATAACCCAATTGAGACATTGTGGTATAGGCTAAACCTCGCTTAATGTCTTTTTGAGCAAGAGCCAAAGTAGCTCCTAATAATACTATTATTATTCCTATAACTGAGATCAAATACATTATGTAAGGTATAACTCTGAAAAGAGGAAGAACCGAGCTACAAGAAAAATTCCCGCTGCTTTTAAATTTTTAATAAATTTTCTTTTTCAATTTTGGTATTTTTCTTTGATTTTATCTAAATCTTCTCCCGCAAATAATCTTTCCGATTTCAAGGCATTTTCTTAAAAGATAAAGAAATGTATGCTTGTGTTAAGGCAAAAAAGTGTATTGCATTACCTGCCCTGCGAATTACTCTTCATACCCATTGTACCCTGCCCCCAGAAGACAAAAAGAAAGAGAAAATTATCCTGTGCAATTGCCATCTATTGTTCTTTGTCTGGCAGTGTAATTGATTTTTAACTTCCTTGTCTCCTTGTTCCTCACACTCTGAGGTTCTTAATTTCTAGGAGAGAATTATGGTTGCGGATGATTTCTGTTTCAGTTAGTGAGTTGAGGCTATGAAGTTAAAATAAGTTCCATCTCTGAAAGGTGCATATTTTGTGCTCACAGGTTTGGCAACACCGCATATCTATTCATTTCTGTGGCCTTCATCCAGATGCTCAAAGCTCTGAGTATGTCCATAAACTGTATTCTTTTCTAGTTACAAATTCCTGTGCTTGGGAATCTACTGAATGGCTGTAGCTTTCTCTGTATTGAAATGACAGTGCCGGTGGCCACCTTTGTCATGGCTGTTATTTGTGGAACTGACAAACTAAGATGCGATGTATTCTTGAACATGTTTTTGGTCAGTGTTGGTGTTGTAATATCATCCTATGGGGAAATTCACTTCAACGTAGTGGGTACAGTTTACCAGGTGACTGGGATATTTGCTGAGGCTCTTAGGCTGGTGTTAACTCAAGTTCTTCTCCAGAAGAAGGGATTAACACTCAATCCTATCACCAGTTTATATTACATAGCTCCATGCAGGTATTCTTCGATCTTCTAAGGTTGACTTATCTCTTTACATTTGGTCAAGCCCGTGTTTTTTTCCAGTCTATATGATGAGTCAGAACTTGGCTGTCAATGAGTCCAAGCCTTCCCTGTATTCACCACACTCTGGAATCAGAGGGAAAAGGACAGCAGGGAATAGGACCTTCCTTAGATTGGTATCTTTTAATAGGTTGGAGTAACTTCTTGATAGGTCCCGAATACAGTAACTGCTTACATTCATATCATCCTACTGCACCTAAAGTCTGTTGAAATAGGAATTACTTTATCTAAAACTTAAGCTGTTAGAGGAAGGATACTTTTATTTATTTATTTTAGTTTTGCAGTAGAATCAGATATAACATAGAAATTGGGCGTTAGACCGAATCATTTATTTGTTACAATCTGCATAAACAATTGTAAACAAAATTGAAAGGTCTTGTGTCATGGTTGGTAGTAAACATGGTATAGAAAATTGATGGATTTTATTATTAACTGTTGTTTGCTGCTGTGTTGCCAAAGTAGAGTATGTGCTTATAAACAATGACAAAGTTAAAACTTCAACAGATCCCCTGGTTCCAACAGCATGTGTGTGCTGCTTCTGGGTGACCATGGCACTCTGCATAGCATATGTAGTCCTCATAACTTTTTTGTTCTTCCGCATTTGTTTTCGGTTATCTACATAGGGTTTTACCTAAAGGACATATGTTTGATGAAATAAGGCAATCTAATATTTTCTTGCTTTATTTCTATAAGGATATGGTTTCACATTGCTTTATTCACTTTAGAACTGGATCCTTTGTGATGGATTGGCTCGCATCAACAGGGTTATATTTCTTATGCCATAACTTGTATAATATACTTTTAAGAAACAAGAGATATTAGGCTGCGGATTTCCCTTGTCATAAAAAAACAAAGAAACAAGAGATATTAGCAATTAATTTCTGTAAATATGCAGTCCTGTGTATAAATCTTTCCTGCATGCCATGCATAAATATATCTTGGCATTTATGAAGTCAAAAAAGTGCTGTTGATGTTGACAAGGTGGATAGCTACTTACTAGTTTGATTGTGGTAGTGTTGGCAACTGTAATGTGAACGGTTTTCTCTATACAAAGAGATAGACGGTTTACGGTTTATCTGTATGCTGTGATATGCAATGGCTGTTTTACATATTTGCTTACATTTTTCCTCCACTATGAGGTAGTTTCTATAAACTACTGGCTTCATAGGCAAACATTTTATGTTTCCGCAATGAGTGAGTAATTTCCTGTATTTCAAATGTCAGTCTTCTGTTGTCTAGAGTCTCATGCTAGTGAATATTGTGCTGTTTCTTGCGGTACTTATCATTTTATGTTTTATTATGCAGCTTCGTCTTTCTTTTTATCCCCTGGTATCTTTTGGAGAAACCTGAAATGGAAGTCTCACAGATCCAATTCAATTTTTGGATTTTCTTTTCAAATGCACTTTGTGCACTTGCTTTGAATTTCTCAATTTTCTTAGTGATTGGTAGAACTGGTGCTGTAACCATTCGAGTGGCTGGTGTCTTGAAAGATTGGATATTAATTTCCCTTTCAACTTTAATTTTTCCGGAGTCAACGATTACCACTCTTAACATTACAGGCTATGCCATAGGTAAGCTTACTATTCCATATTTCTGGGAACTTTATGCTAACAAGCACCATATTGATGAAATTTTGTTTTGTATAGCATTATGTGGTGTCGTGATGTATAACTACTTGAAGATCAAGGACGTACGAGCATCCCAGCTTCCTGTAGATACTATTATAGATCGAACAGCTAAGGTCAGATTTTGTTCTGACTTTCAGACTTTGCCTTTGCTTTCAGTTTTTATATTTCAGTTTTTTGATCCATTGTTTTCCATTCCTGGCCTGTTTTCTGATTTTCTAAGAGGAACATAAGCATATATGGATGCTTCTTTTGTTTCTTAGGGAGTTGGTGTTTCTTGTTTCAAGCATCAAAACTGAAATATAAAACAGTTAACATTCTATTGTGTTTACAAGAGAAAAGCTGCATTATAAATATTTCATACGTAACAGATGCTTATAATCACTTAATGCCAGCAATGGATAAGCTTACTATATATCTTCTGCCTCTCCCACTTTTACCCCTTTCTGGTTGAGGTCAAGATTGTTATTGGCTTCCTCTACTGTTTTTAGGCCTTATCGTTTTCCTTTTGTGTGGGTCAAGGGTGTATTTTCTAATCCAATTGCTTGTTGTGCTCATCATGTTTGAAATGAAAGAACCTGAAAAGAAATATATCTGATTAAGTCACATGCATCCAAGGGTGTAGCATAGCAGTCAATGAAGTCGGTGAAGAAAAAACACTAGGTAATTTCTTTCCTATTTGCCTTAGTGTTGGTACACAGAATTCCAGTATACGTATTAGTGGGAGGTAGTATGTACCCAGTACCTGGTGAAACAGTCGAGGTGCACTATTGAATATTTGATGATACATTTTGTGTCTTGTCCTGGACACCAATGTTATTAGAAAAGAAGTCACATGACTGCTAGTTAACTGTCTTTCAGTGTTGTCAAAGGATCATTTAAAGTGGGCTTAAGCCCTGAAGTTCAGAAAGCTTGGATAAGACACTTTGTGTCGCTTAAGCTGTGCTTCGGTGTAGGCCAGGCACTAAGTCGTGCACCTCATTGCCCATGAGTTCTATCTTGAATAATGCTAAAGAACAAATACAATTGGTAACTAAGTGTATTAGTTAAGGAGAAAGTTGTAAATGCATTTGTTACATTTATCTTGAACTACATATATACTTCTTCTTTTTCCCCTTGCACCTTTTCTTACTAAAGCCCACATTTGAAATGTGGTTTGTGCTTAAAGCCCCGATAGACCTAGAGTGCTTCTTAGAGCTTTTCTCCTTTGACAAAACTGCTATCTTTGTTAATCGTGAGAGTTCGACTTTCATTCTATTAAAAGTATGTCTTACCTTTACTTTACCTTCTACAGGAGCTTAAGATGGAGAAGAAGTCATCTGATCTGTACTTGCCAGAAGATAATGCTGATCTTGGGGGAAACCGTACAAAGAATGGTTCTTCAGATCCAACAGTGGATGAGGAAGCACCTTTAATACCATCAACTAGAATCTCTCATCTTGGGCGAAGCAACCTCTCATCGTGAGCATTATAAGTTTCTTAAAATGTCATTTTTGATGCAGTTTCAGTTGTCAGATTATAGATCAAACGGATTGAAGAGAGCAGGTCTTGTGTATACACCCCCCACCATTTTGCTAGTTGCTGCATTTCTTTGCAAAGTGCTTACTGCTATTAAACACTAGTAAGGTCATATGTTGTAATATTTTAGGGCTATTGACATTCAACGAACTATTATTCTTTTATTCACATTATACACTCAACCATATATGCATATTGTGATCATACATTCAATTGGGTCGTGCCTCGGCAATCTAGAGTTTGAATGTGTTTCAGCTGAAAAGTGTATTCACCCAAAATAATTACTGTCATAGCAGACAGGGCAACCAGTTGAATCCAATAAAACCATTTTTTGTTACAGTATCTCTCCATGTTAGGGGTATCAAAATTAGCCCATAAAAATATTATCCATCCGATTCAGCCCTACCTATTCATTTAACACCCCTTGTTAATGCTACTGAATTGAAGTTTATTTAAGAAGTATTTCGGAGATGAAATGGTGATTTGAAAGTGTTGTTCAACTTCAAATACTCTTTTTTTCTTTCAGTCACAAAATTTTAACTATTGTGAACTTTTTCAAGAAAACTATTAACTATTCAACTACAACTTTAATTTTCACAAATTTCTTTTCATTTCAACTTCATAGAATCTTTTCTTTTTTCAGCTTCAACTCGACTTTCTTCAAGCAGAACAATTTCGGTTTTTTTTTTTCTTCATATAACCAACCATTAGCGGCTTAGCATTAGCTGTAGATCCATTTTTAGTACAAAAAGCCCAGTGGCCACTTTTTGGTCGTGTCTTAGGAAGATAGTCAATGTCATGGAGTTTGAAACTCCGTGATCAGAGTTTCACATGTGAAATTTAAGACTATGACATTCTCAATTACCTAAGCTGTAGTTATTCGGGAATTTAATACCTAACAACAATAACATATCAAATGAAATTTTACTAAGTGGGGTCGGGAGAGGATAGAGTATTGCAGATCTTACCACTAGTTTCCGAAGGACGTGAATTTAATCCCCATTTTTTATTTAGGGTGTGTATGGTATGAAGGAAAATGTTTTCTTGGAAAACAAGTTGGTTTCGAACATATTTTCTCATGTTTGATTGGGGAGTGAAAAATATTTTTCGGAATTTTTTTTCTATTGTTTGGTTAGTGAATGAAAATATCTTTTAGAAAATATTTTTTATTTTTAGCTAGAGAGTAGAAAATATTTTTTAGGAAAATAGTTTCTAATATGAAAATCAACCCTAGTAATTGACTCGGGATCCGATCCCGACAACTGATGTAGGTCCCAACTCGACTTTCAACCCAAGATTCGACTTTCAAATTTACACTCGATTCCGACTTTCTAATCGAAATCTGACCACACTCAACTCCAGACCTAACTTTCAAATAGTTTGATTTTTTTAAAAAATAATTTTTAAATTTTTTTTGGGAGTGGGCCGGGGTGGGAGGTTGGGGGCTGGTAAGGGGATTGGAGTTAGGAGTGGGGTGAAAAATGAAAATTTTAAAACTTGAAATATTTTTCAAAAACAAAATTTTAAATTATTTTTTTTTACTTGTGTGTATGTGAGAGGGGGGGGGGGCTGCTTGGGGTTGGGGGTACGTGGTGGAGGTGGGATAAAAAAATAAAAATTTTAAAATTTAAAATATTTTTAAAAATAATTATTATTTTTTTATGTTTGTAAGGGGGGGGGGGGTGCTTGGCGTGGGGGGTCGAGGTGGGTGGAATAAAAAAATGAAAATTTTCAAAAGTTGAAAAATAAATTTTTAATTTTTTTTTGTGGGGGGGGGGGGGGTCTGGGGGAGGGGGCCTGGTGGGTTGGGGGGCTAGTAAGGGATTGGGTAAAAAAATAAAACTTTTAAAATTTGAAATATTTTTTAAAAATAAATTTTTATATTTTTTTTGTGGAGCGGGGGGAGGGGGGCCTGTGAGGGTGGTGGTGGTGGCTGGGAGGGGGTGGGTTAAAAAAATAATTTTTTTTAAATTTTGAAGTATTTTTTTAAAAAAATAAAGTTTTTAATTATTTTTTGTGGGGGGAGGGAGTATGGGTAGGATGATCGAGGTAGAAATGGGATAAAAAAATAAAATTTTCAAAATGTGAAATATTTTTTTTCAAAAATAAATTTTTAATTTTTTCCTTAAAAGAAAATTTCAAATTTTTTTTGGGGGGAGGGGGATCGTGGTAGGGGTGAGTAAGAAGAAAACATTGCAATTTGATGTTAGAGAAGAGTTTTGAAAAATGTTTTTCTTAAGTTTTTTAAGAAAGTCGTTTTCCTTGAATTTGAGAAAAATAAGATTCGAAAAACATTTTCCAAAATATTTAAGTCAATCAAACATTAGAAAATTAGACATTTGTTTTCCTTCGTACCAAACACAAGCGCCCAGTTGTAGGTTTGTAGCTTCAAATAGTCAAATGTAAATGTTTGTGGCTTTGTCTCATGTGGATCAAATACTCGGCCCAGAATTTTCCAAGCCTGATTTGGAAAACACAGGGACAGTACGGATATATATAGATGAGGCTGAAAAACATCATCTTATCCACCACCATCTCATCAAAAATCTAAGAAATGCAACCATTCTGATATGTTGTTAACTAGTCATTGTTGTTTAATTTGCCTATTTTACATCAATAATAGCAACTCATGGAGGCACAATTGTCGTGCAATAAAACGTACAATTGTATAGGTAAGTTCCCACTGAAATCCTTGCACTTCTTCCTGTTTTTATGTAGTTAAAACAGTGAGTTCTTTCTGCATTATTGATGGTGGAATAACTTTGCATTATGCAAAAAGTTAGAACCTTCATATTGATTTTGGAAATGGGTTGTTGTCTCCAGAGAGACGGATATACTTTGCTCTAAGTGGTGTAAGAGATATTGATTCGTCGCCTTTTTTACTTAATATGTATCTATAAATGAAGAGATCGCGTATAATATGAAAAATGATCCTTGTTATTATAACGATTTATTCAATTTTTCACTTCTTCAAATCTTGACACTACTTACGGAAAATTTTGTGTATGCCACTGGTTGTGTCTTGTGCAATCTTCACTATCTATGATTAGCTTTTGGAATTGAGATAGATCTAAAGTTCATTTTCTTGAATGTTAAAACGCATTCCTATATATTCTTAATATACTCAATCAATATTATAAATCTTTCATTTTAAATTGTTCATACTTTGAATGCCGTTTGGAGTGTTAAGAATTTGGAAATGAATTATTATCTCATCTATGATCTTGAGATAATTCTCAATTTGTAAACATCCAACAATGAAAAAGAACCTTGTAGTAAGGTAAAGTACACAAAATTTATTAGTAATTATTACTTATATTTCATATATATCAGGGACAAAGACATGGAGAGTTCAACATCCACTCCAAATTTTACGTACAAGTAATTGGCAGCAACCTATTTTTCAACCTTTTAATTCCTCATTTTTCCACAGTGTGACTTGTAGACGCATCCACCTCAATGGAACAAAGGTATCTTTGTCTTCCCCTTTGTATTAGAACTGATTAAAGTATGTCCAATTCATGTTGATAGTTTGGCTCAATCATGTTTCTGTCATTACTTAATTGGGCCAAAATTATCTTTATTTCTTACGAAACTTAATCGGGCATAATTAGAGGACTAATAAGAGCATATTTGGACCTACATGCATATTATATTGGAAAAATTATCTAAATACACAACTTATTTTATCATATTCTCTAAAATTTCCTTTCATTTGAAAATTTTACAAAAATCCCCACTCTCTTCTATTCTCGGATACATTACTTTACTTAATGTATCGAGATGTACGCGATGTATCGAGACGTTGGGTGATGTATCCAAAATCGAAACTCGAGGACGTTGAGCGATGTATCCAAAATTGGGACGCAATGTATTTGGGCGTTTTGGGATGTATCCGGATTCCAATAAATTTAAGGATTTTTTGTAAGTTGGAAAAGAGTAGAAATAGGATGTAATTAACTCTTAGCACTATGGAATTTGTGTAAAATTCCCTATTATATTTAGTCCTATTTAGTTTCTAAATGCAATCGTGCAATAACTTCTGATCACATTTTGAGCCATTTTTAAGCAACTTAACATTCCATTTTTTGTACAATATAAATTAGAAGTTTTACGTAAATATATAACATATGTAATAACAATAAACAAGAAAATACATTACAATACTTCAAACCACAAAATATCTATACATTCCATTAGGCCACAAAATTTCATTAGTTTCCATCAAAGTTTTACGCAGTAACACCCTTAATGTGACCTGATAGTATGAAAATTCTTGAATACTTCACTTCTATTTATCTATTATCTCTTTTTTGTGTGTGTGTAAAACAAATTAATCAGACATTGGCTACAAGAAGGAGAAGATCAAACATAGAAACAGACACTTATGTACTAATGGAACCTGGAAAATCAGAGGAATTTGTTAGTGAGGAAGAATTAAGGGACAAGTTGAAGAGTTGGTTAGAAAATTGGCCAGGCAAAACATTGCCACCAGATCTTGCAAGATTTGAAGATACTAATGATGCAGTTGAATACCTAGTAAAATCTGTGTGTGAACTTGAAATTGATGGAGATGTTGGTTCCCTTCAGTGGTACCAAGTTCGTTTGCAACAAGACATTTGACCATTATTGCATGTTATTTAATTTAGCATCGGCTTCTATGTATCGTTTCAATTTTATTATTGAAGGTTTTTCAAAGGTACACATGACTAGTGACTAAAATAAACATGCATGTATTCTCAATGTAAAGATTAGTTATGCGGTGATTAGTTACGTTATGTAAGATTAAATTATTATTTGTATAATTAGTTATTTTATGTTGTATAAGTCATACATGGATTTTTTCATAAAATTATGCAGAATTGTAAACTGGTAACAAAATACAATACTTAATATACTGCATTTTACACGTAGCAATTAAAATGTTACCAAACATGGTAAACTGATTAAGAACTTGTTCATTAGTGACTAATTGTTGACTTGTTGCTATATATATGGAGAGATATTAACTAATTGTCTTGTTAGTTTTAGCACTCTCTGTATTCACATTTATTTACTCGGTGTATTAAAAATATATATTTTTTAATTTGTTTCTTTAAGTAAATTAAGAGACGATTATTTTTAATTTTTTTAACCCTTAGCATTTGATAACCATTTCTCAAAATTACTACTAGACTCGATTATTAATAGTTAAATTTAAATTTTCAAATCATAGTTAGTAAGAGAAACTTAGTACAATAAGCATTTGTTTTTTTTTTTAAGGATGTACAAAATACAAATTGGACATGTAAAAAGTAAAATAAGGGATTTTATTTTGAAAGAGCTTTTTTGATTTTAGAGAAGATTTCTCGTCATGAATCAAGTATCGATACTTATGTCGTGGTATACTTCCTACATCATGCCCTCTTGATGGGAATCTGACTCCTCACAATTTTTTTTTTCTCCTTTTTTTTCTAAGTTTCTATTCAAATATATGGCACTTGTCTTATTTAAATATTAGTGGCACAGATTTTTAAGTAACTAAGCGCCTTAATCATGATTAAAAGGATATATATCCCTATTTAAGTCTATTTTAGCTATAAAAAATCATTTCAATTTATTTGGCACCACAATAAATTATTTTCATCATCTATACATGTAACGATTCAACTTGCTAGTGATATTGTTCGTTTGAAATCTACACCTATATGACTTTAAAATGTGTCACTGGGATGTAAGACTTATTTATTTATAAATCCAACATCTCTCTTGTATTTTGCTGATGTGGAACTTTTATCCTAAGCTAGGGTGTCATACACACCCTCTTATGAACTCAGCGCTTTTGCTAAGGTTTTTCCACAACATGAGATTTGGCTAAACTTAACATTGAGGTTTGCTCGCTTTTTCAATATTTGTAGAAAACTCAGTTGAACTCTGGCCCACTATTGATAAAATTGAAACAAGAATGATTCTGATATCATCTTTATCAGACTAGTTCATTAGTAATATTGTCTATTATGCGCCTAGACCCATATTCTTTAGAATATTTCATTATGATATAAAATGTGCTTACTTATATATCCAACATCTCTCATGTGTTTCATTATTGTAGAACTCTTATCATAAGCTAGGATATCACATACACTCCTTCTTAGGACTCAACGTTGGAATTTGTTCCACCACATGAAATTTGTTTAGACTCATCATTGAAATTTGCATTGTCTTGATAATATTATTTTATTTTATCAAATTTTATTTTATTTTATGATTCAGCGCACAACTATTTAACGTTCAATAAAATAAGACAAAATAAAATAAATAAACATAACAAAGGTATATAGTTTAATTTAATTAACTTGAAATTGAAATGTAATTAGTTATGCCTCGAATTTCAATTTATGTGTCATACATTTTTTTCAAATGTATTTCAAAAAGTGTATCACCTATTTTTCTATTATATAGATATGTGAAGCCCTGGACGACTAAGGGCAGTTTTGTCGACTTATAAAATTTTCAATCTTAATTCAAGTGTACATTATGCATTGAGAGTATTGAACTTTCCAAAAAAAAAAAACTAGGCAAAATTTATGTAATTCCCAATGTATCCACCACTAATTCAATAGTTGTGGATTCTAATTGTTGCACGTGTACCAACATTGGGAGGAGTAAAAGAAGTCAATTGCAAAGTTAAAATGTAGACCCCATTTATTGATTCACTTCAAAGCCTATACATTCAAGACCACACATTTATTTTTTATTTTTTTTATTTCCATTTGATTTGGATATAGTTAGTGTATTATGTTCTTTAAGACGTGTGTGTATTCTTGTTTAATTTTATATAAGTTTAAATGTTTATTTATGTACGTTTAAAATTAAAAGGCATAGATGTCATGTGAGGCCAAGTTAAAAGACATATTTATATATTATGTCTTTCTAAATACGATTTATATTCCTCATTTTTTTAAAAATACTCGATTAATTTACCTGAGACATACAATCAAATTACACTAAAAGGATAATATCTCAAAATAGATAGTCATATAATATCATAAATGAGATCTCATTTAAGAACTACTACAAAATATTACATTTTTTCATTTTATTTAAATTTTTTGAAGATGAATTTGTGTTAAGTTATAGATTTTGCAAATAATATTTAATTATTTGAATGTACTTTTTTAAAAAAAATGAAATATAATTCAAATGGGATCTTTTAAAAAAAATAAAGAATTTAGGCTAAAATTTGAAGAAGAAGAATATAGTTAATCAAAGTTTTGAATGTTTTTCAAATTTCAAATACAACTTCAAGTTATATTTGTAATTTTCATAATCACAAGCTGGTTTTTAAATAAAGTGAAGTAAAAAAGTTTCTCTATTTCTTTGTGTTAATTAATTACAAATTATATTTATTATCTTAAAAAATATATATAATTTAATTTTCCTTTTCATGTTTATACTACTCTAATAAATGTAGAAAGTGATTATTGTGGTTAAGAAAAAGTAAGGCCTTGAGATCAGTGAGTAAATATTTTACAAACACATTATGCATCAATTAATCCTAATTAAACCCACATTTTGTATAAATAAATGCACTATAGTACAAACATATTTTTGTCAAAATTGTGTTAGCATAAAACTACAAATTCAATTAGAAAGGTATTTTCTTCAAATATGCGTGTCATTGTTTAGTCCACTCTTTCTTTGATCTATTTATATTATTATTCTTAATTATGTGTATTAGCATTTTTTATATACATATAAGCTTTGAATTTTAAAAATGTTAACTCATGTATAACTTAGAGAAAATAAGTTTATGTTAATACAATTTAATATTATTATTCTTAATTATGTGCATTAGCATTTTTTTTAATACATATAAGCTTTGAATTTTAAAAATGTTAGCTCATATATAACTTAGAGAAAATAAGTTTATGTTAATACAATTTAGAAATAGAAAAGATAATTAATCGTAAAGTGGGATCTTTGTTATTATTCTCAGTCGTGTTTAGATATAAATATTAATTATTAGTTTATTTTTCAAACATAATAATCAAGCAATTATAAACATAATTTAATTTATTAATGTTGAGTCCATAAACAGGTCTTTTCATATCTATATATTATTATAATAAAAAAAGGATAATCAAGGATCAAATTGTAATTTCAGACTCTCTTCATAATCTAGAATCATCCTCTTCCTAAAAACAACATCATCATATTGTGACCTTTAACTACTATTTTCATCTTTTCAGTGGAGTATTGCCATTTTTAAATATATTCTATAATTCTTCCTATTTTTCAATTCAACCGTTTATTTTAATTTTTTCATTCACTTCTTTTTTGTTAACTAAATTTGTATGAATCACTAAGCAGTAACATTGATTATGCGTGTTAAATAAAATTTATAAATATGCACATCCACCTTGTTCGAATCATGCTTGAGGTTTATGACTTTTTAATATGAGACTATTTTATATTTAATATATGTTTGTTATTTAATTCAATATTTGTATCTGTCAAAATAATTAAATTACATAAGTTTTTAATGTTAGTTGTGGTAACCTAAATAAGTTATAAGATATTGTTTAATTTTATAGAAATAGAAAAGACAATTTACTTGCAAAGTGTTATGCTAATTCTCATTCTCTGTGTCTACATAAAATATTTTTTAATTTATTTTTTAAAAAAATATAATCGACCACGTATAAATATAAATTAAGACTGTAATATTGGGCCCGTTAATGGGCCTTATCATATCTAGTAGAAATTATAATTTTTCATTCTATCGTTGATGAAATTATTTATAGTTGCACACATATTTAAAGCTTATTTCAAATAATAAATTTGAAAAACTTTACTTCCTCTGTTCTAATTTATATGATGACATTTTTTTAATCTATTTAAAAAAATAACACACTTCTAAATATACATTTTCTATTATATCAATCACACAAACATTATATCAACTTTAAGGCCACACATTTTAAAAGTTTTTATCATACAAATATTATAGTATTAAGATGAAAATTTTCAAAAATTTTAATTTGTATATGTACCAATTCAAATTTTGAGCCAGTTTAAATTAATTTATTTTAAATGTATTCTAAGTCAAAATAATTTTTAAATATTCTTGTAGAATTTGCATAAAATAAAAAAATATTTTTACACACTTATTTTAAAAGCAAAAAATGAATCAAAAGCTATAAACAAATTCAAACTGTCTCTTAAACAAGCTCTCTATCACCGAAATGAAAAAAAATCCTTCTTTTTTTGAAATTTCATATCCAATCAAATAATGCCACGTAATTAATGTCAAATGAAAAGAGCATAGGTAGATGCTTCTAGACAAAGGAAAATGGAAAAATAAACTTGAGTTGGGGATCTTCACTCAACGGTGTACACTCCGCTTTCATTTAACGGCTCAGATCGTTCCAAGTTTTTAATCGTAAGGCCAATATATTTTAGAATATTTATACCCACAAAGTTCAAAAAACCCTACTGACTGGAGCTCACCGGGTTTAAGGGGAAAAAAAATCTTCAACACAAGAGAGGTATGTTTAATTCTGGAATTCTTCCTATATCCGTTTCCGCTTAGCTTAATCGTTAAAGGTTTTTTTTTGGTTTGATCGGTTTGTTTAGTTTTAATCAAAAAGGTTAGGGTTTGTTTGTCCCATTTTCGCTCTGTTTCTTGAATTCCATTACTACTGTACTACAATAGTTGGGATGCTGATTGCTAATAAAAATACGGTCTTTATTATTTTTTTTGTTGATGGGTTTTGATTAATAGAGTGATTGCTTCATGGGGAATGTCTGTGTCTTGTGATTTATAGTTTATGACAATTATGGAAGAGTAAATGTGTGTTCCCTTTGTTCTATTTTGTATGAATGAACATGTTTATTGGACTTAGTTGTTACATGTTCTTTTTAGTGGAAGAAATTATTAAAGAAATGGGAAGTTGGTTTGAATGTGTTTAATCTCAAAATGAATTTGAATTCTTACAAGTCATGAAATGGGATGGTTCACATATTTTGGAATGTCACTGTTATATAAGTAGGGACGAAATATGAGCTCGGAGAAAAGAAGCCATCCCCCCCCCCCCTTTTTTTTTAGGGATAATTACAGCAGATGGCCATTCGGTCATTTTAATTACCAAAAAAAAGGGTCATTCGGTGTTTATTCAGTGTATATTCATGTACATGCAGATGTATAGAGTGTATCATAATGTATACTCAGTGTATAACTCATGTATAAGTAATCTATATTATATAGTCAGTATACTTTCTATGAATTTTGGCAAGTTATATTGTATAGTCATATGATTTTGGCTATTTCTTATGTAAATAAAACATGGCTATGTTTGAGTGTAAACTTTTTTTTACACTGTTTCACTACATCTAGTGAAACAACTGTCCTACCTTGGTAGGAGTAATGTATGCGTACACTTTGCCCTCCCCATACCCCACGTTGCAGGATTTCACTGGGTTGTTGTTGTTGTTGTCACTACATCTAGTGCCTTTCAGCAGTTAATGGTGGAAGTATTCTACAATCAAAGATTTCTTCTAAATTTAACAACTTTAACATTTATCCTCATGTTATGTTTAATATGGCTCCTGTCATTCCGTTCTTTTCATAGGGTTAAAGATGGCTTTGTTCAGTAGAATTGGAAATATGCTTAAACAGAGTGTTAGCAGACACACGAACTTGGAACTGTGTGCCTCTAGAACCTCACTTTACCAGGCTATAAGAAGCATGTCTTCTTCAAAGCTTTTTGTTGGAGGTAAAAGGATTTTGTTCGCACCTGTCGGAGTTTCTATGTTCTTTTTGCTTCTTTACGTTGTTCTATAATGGCCAACAATCCCCTGCAGGTCTCTCATATGGCACTGATGAAATCTCTCTGCGTGAGGCATTCTCCCAACATGGTCAAGTGATTGAAGGTACTTGACTTACGATTTGACTTCTGATAACATAAAATTTTGCAGCTTACTCCATATATGTGGTTCATGGAGCCTATAAAATTAATGTGACCTTAACCAAAAGAGAAATTGACTTAATGATAATATGTAACTCATGCAGCTAGAGTTATTTTTGATCGTGACACTGGCAGATCCAGAGGGTTTGCTTTTGTTACTTATACATCTGCTGAAGAAGCATCTAGTGCCCTGAGTGCCTTGGATGGCCAGGTAATGATGCCCAGTTTTCTTTGTGGATCACTAGTGCCAGTTCTTCCCGAAGAGTGATAACCGCCTTCAGGTTTTTTGTATCACATGGTGTATCCATCTTATTACACTCTGTCAATGTTGGTTTCCATCCAGTCTCATCTAATAGGTTCTATTACGTGAAAATTTCATAACTTCATGTTATTGTGCCCTTCTTAAATATTAAGACCAAATTGCCTGTGTCATTTTCTTACAGTTATAAATGAGATGAAATATTTGAACAACTTTTTAGGACCAGTATCAGGTGATAACTTCATGTTGTTGTCCCTTTCTTTTTATTCATCATATTCCACTATCAATTACTGGAGAAATTGATTAGTTATCCTTGGTGACAAGGTGGTGTTTCCATCTAGTCACCCAATAAGATTCTATTGTGTCAAAATATCATCAGGACTTCATGTTGTTTTGCCTTTCTTTTATATCATGGCCAAATTACATTTTGTTACCTTCAGTCATTTGAGAATGAAAATTTGAATACTTTTTGGGACTAGTATTATGTAAAATTTGATGCTTAATTTTGCAGGATCTCCATGGGAGACGTATAAGGGTGAACTACGCCACAGAAAAGCGCCCTGGAGGATTTGGGCGTGGTTCTGGTAGTGGAGGTGGATTTAACTATGGTGGGGGAGCTGGAGGTTACGCATCTGCCAATTATGGAGGTGGTGGTAACTATGGTACCAACAACAGTTACCCTGCAGGTGGTGGCAACTATGGTGGGGATGTTGAACAAGGTAGTTTTGGGGCTGGATATGGTGGTGGGAGTAGCGGAAATTACAATGCTGGTGTTTCCGGTATTAATAATCTCTTCAACAACTCTGAATTTGGTGGGAGCCCTGGGACCTCGCACAATGGTGGCGAAGAACAGCTTAGTGTAGACCAAGGGACTGAATCTGTAAACAATGATTTTACACCGGACGCCGAAGGAAGCCTCAGAGATGACAATGATGAGCCAAATGACTATGCCAACTCAAGGGGTTGATAATATGTCCTTCCATGCTAGTCAAGAACTTTGGCTTCGATGAGTACATGTTCACAACATGTGTTGAGGCAAAGAGTATATTTTATTTCCACCAGAATTGCTACTGACTGCATGCTTCATCTACTATTAACTTGTTTCATAATTTCTTCTCTCTTTTGAAAGTGTGTTTAATTTCATGGAGTTCTCCAAGTACTGATTTTGTGTATTGTACAGTGCTGAATCTTTTGCTATTCGTTCCTTTCTTTAAGGCGCTTGTGATTAACTTTCTTGACCTTGTGCCTAAAATGAAGATCGTGGCATTTGCACATTTACTTAATATGCAATGGCTTCCTTACATTACATTCAGTAGAGTAAAAAGCATCTTGGATCGTCAAGTTGTTTTTCCATAGCTTGCTGATTGCTTGAGAGTTTCAAATAACTCCATATTGATACTAAAAACAAATAGTACGTTAAACTGATGCCATTTCTTTGTTTAATAAAAAAAATCCTTAAAAAATTCAGTGTGAAACTACAAGCACCAGCAGCAAACAACTTCTGGTTTCAACTACCTGGAGGAAAGAATAATGGAAATACAAGGTTGCGGAGTCTCTAAGAGTCATCTTACAAAGGGCATCAGCTGCACTCCGGTATTGCCAACTTGGCACAATACTACAGAGCTCTCTTTTTCCTCTTTTCCTCTGTTTGCTTCCTCCCCTCATCTTTTTGTGGGAGGTAGGGAGTTAGTACATATAAAATATTTCACAGTAGGAACATGATCCACAGCCGATAATAATCTACCAGCCAGTTCCAGGTCAAATGAAAACAATCAATTCAACTTCCAGTGCACAATCAGCTGTTGCCAAAGTTTTCAGAGATGGGCAGTGGTCATATTATTAAACTGCTCAGAATGGCTTTGGAGTTGCTAGCACACTTGAGCTACTTTCCAAAGGTCTATCAGTTGCTTCATCATTATCATCATCGTCGTCATCCCCATATTCCATTAGCTGGACTAAAGTATCTGAGATGCATAAATTAAATCAAAAAATTAAATACAAACACACTCATAATCCTCAACTGTAAAAATGGAAATAGACAAAGTTGATTCGGATAACAGTTACTACTATGCCTGAATCCCAAGCAACTTGGGGTCGGCTATATGCAATCTTTAGTGAACATCCCACCCGTTTAAGCTCATCGCATACCGATATAATACAAAATTGGAACAAAAATAAAAAGTGGATGATAAGAATAAAAAGTAAAATAAGTTGAGTCTGATTTTAGTAGTAGTTTCTATCCATGTGAGGAACAGCAAAATTTCACCAGGTAATGGAAATACTGACAGATCTCTACTATGTTAATTGGACTAAATGGATTTTCACACTTTCACTTAGTAAACAAGAAATGCAAGAAAAAAAGGGGGGGTAATGAGGGTAGGTAGGTCATCACTAAAAATCAAACCAAGCAAGAGTTTATTGAAATATTGAGACCAATAAACTTGAGTGATGGCAAATACCCGGAACAATTTTACATGGTGCTTTATTAACCACATTGTTGTCATGCATTTTCTGTGTGGATGATTGAAACTTTGGAGGTGGAGGCGGTGGAGGCATCATTCTAGGAGGTGGCGGCGGCGGCATTGAACTGGATAAGGGCTGAACCAACTTTTTCGATGCCGGAGTACCAATTTTGTCTCTATCACCTCCGTCTGACATTCGTTCCTGAAGCATTGAAAGCTCTGGACCCTGCAGTGGATTCTGGCAACCAAACAGGGGAGGGAGAGTCCATCCAGAAAACTTAGAAATTCCAGGAAAAGAGGAGGTAAAAAGTTTGAGTTTTTCAAGAACATACTTGTTATTTGTTAACATTCTTTTACTTGTATAGCAGCAGGCAAGGGAAGTTTAAAATAAATGCATGATCCTAAGAATCATTGATTGACATGAATAAATTGGACTCACAGTGTAAGATATGCAACTTGACTTTTCTTCTATCACTTACTTCAAGGAGCTTAGATCATCATGTTCAGAAAATGCATATATTGCAGATACCAATAGAAAACATTTTCTCTTCAGAGTAAAATTCAAATTGTTTGAAAGCCTCACGGGCAGAATGTATTGTGAGCTCGATCTTATTACCCTTTTAGTACTTGAAGCAAAGTTGGTTAATAATGTACATTTCATATTTTAGCATATAAACATTTGACAGAATGCCAAAACCAGAAGGGGCATGGTATCTTTGCATCGGCACCATAAAACTGAAATAGCACGCAGCAACCCCATGCCGCCTCCATATCCAGAATCCTGTGAAACATACAAAGGTCCAACAGAGTTCCACTATCAGCCTGTTAGCTTCATACAAGGTCAGAGAAATTACCTGGAATATCAAGTAAAAAAGGTTAGACCAGAAACAAATATGTGCTTTTAACTGAAAATTATCTAAGGGAAGGAAATTGGAGGAATTTCAACGCTCCATTTAGAACCGTAATGTGATACAAATTTAAAACGAGAAACAAAGAAGTCCTTTTCTTTTTGTTTACGGGACCCCCCAACCCCATCCCACCCACCCACACTCAACCAATTTTAACAGGGGAATGTTATAAAATAACCAAAGCAATAAAGGAAAAGAATCAAACTGATAAATTTCATATTCTTATAACTGCGTGGGATATAAGGCTCCTTAAATTAACTAGCACCTTGGAACTTTGGATCCAGATCAATATGCAGAACTTGGATTGCTACAGTTGCCACATGTGCGGGGTGAACAGAAACTAAGATGTAGGGTGAAGACTGGAGGGTAAACTAAGTTTAAAAGAGACCCAAAATAAGGAGAATCTGATAAATCCCAATTTTGCCAGTCATCATACTACACAAGCTGCACTACATCCTTCTATTAATACCATTTATATAGTGGAAGGCAAAGTATCATATACACAGCATAATCCTGTGCAGAAGATCAGGGGCATATCTAGGGGGTTCCATGCGTTCACGTGAACCCATGCTCCCCTCCCTAGATCATATATAGTAGTGTTATATTTTTTTAAAAATATTTAAATATAGATGTGTGAACCCACGTTCAAAGTATCATATGACGTGATTATAATTGGGTGCACCTCTCTAAGTGAGGTTAGAAATTTAAATCTTATATCTACCTTGTTTTTTCTCTTTTTAAAGTCTAGTAACACCTCTCCAAGTGGTTATCGGTAACACTTTTGGTGTTTCAATTAATTTTTCTTTTGTTTTTTTTGTTTTAATCTTTCAAAAACCTTAAGTGTGTCACATTGAATATTACTAATATTTTTTGGCACGGTAACATGTTCAGTGTTAAGAACCTAAAAGTCAAATGGATCAAATTTTTATCTTAGATTCATTTGTTCTTACTAGTGCAGTGTTAAGAACCTAATAGTCGAACGGATCAAATTTATATCTTAGATCCATCTTTTCGTAATAGTGTACCCATACTCTCGAAATACTGGATACGCCTCTGAGAAGATCACTCAAGCAGTGAGAAACAATTAAGGGACACAACTTCAGATATAACGAGGCAGATGCACAGGCTATAGATATGCCACATAGCACCACAGTTTATGAAGGCCTGATTTCAGAGCATAAATTTTGAGAAATCACAGGAACTTCGTAATTTGGTGGAGACCTTCCAAATGAGGAATGGGAAACAATACAACTTCAGAGACCTCTAGCCACAACCACTAGTGGAAACTTGTCTCACATAAACCAACATCTTTTTTCAGTTATATTGTCATTCTAGCAGTCGATCTGCTAGATACCACATAGTGAATGGTCAATGAATGGCTAAACAGCAGTACTTGGAGGTGCTTTTGATCCATTCAGATTAGTGATAAATGTACCCCTCAATCTACCACTGAGTGAGTTGGAACAGCAGTAATGGCAGTAATATAATATCATATACAGTACCCTTCCTCTTTTTTTTTTAATTAAAAAAACATGATATCATCTACCAGTTTAGTCCTCATCCAAGAGTTAGGCTTATTTTCGAGGCTTGGAGAAAAACTTTTTGCACAGCCAGTGCCCCGTTGCATACTTCAACGAGCAGAAAGCGCTAACGGAGGAACTTCTGGATACTCCAGTTTAGATTCATATGCCAGAAATTATAACAAGAAATGCTTTCAATATTCATTCCCCATCTCTGTCAATCATGAAGGTTTATGTACTTGACTCGAAAATGATCATTATAATTTTCTCATCAAAAGTCAGTCAAGGGCAATTGCCTGGAGATACCTTCGTACAGGTCAAGGAGACTAAGCACATACCTGATTTACAGTTGTTTGGCATTTTCCAGCAGCTAGCAATTCTTTAAATTTACGCTTCTGTGCAGGGCGCTTGTCCTTCTCAGAATCTATACTTTTCTGTGAAGTGATGCTTGCTCCTGTTGTTGCCGGAGCAACTGTGGCAGTGACTGGAGAAGTAGACTGCCTAAGAGCCAAAGCAACTTGCTGCAGCGCAGTGGCTTGAGGATATATACCATCATAACCAATATAGCTTGTTCTATTTGTAACTAATTGATGAGGATAGCAACTGGTGGGTGGTTGAGATGATACAAGATTCAGTGAGCCTAGAGATTGAGGCACTGTACCCTGAGAAACAACACCAGTCACACCTGCAGTTGCAGTCACGGGAACTGCTGCTGCTGTTGAGGAGCTCAAAATCAGTGCAGCTACATTGGCTGCAGGTATGTTATTGATTTCTGATTCACTTCCAGAACCATGAATGCTGGCTAATGGTTGTGGTGGAGGCGGAACAGCTCCATAAACCTTACAAGAAGAGACTCTGCGGATTGACAGTCACAAATACGAGGATTCAGGACTAAGCCCAACAAAAGAAACAGAATCATAACATAATAACAGCCCACATAAACCTCTTCTGAACGAAAAGTTAACAGGTTGCAATCACATTTCATATACTCAGAGCAACATGCATACCTAGAAGCACCACACTCTGCACAAATAGTATCCAAAAGATTTTCTGCCAAAAGCTTCGCACGCTCAAGACTTGTACTGTTATTGCTTGATATGAGTAAATGCAGAGGTTGGTGCACATCTGCACATTAAAAAGAATACATTTATGAGGAATAACTAATCTTTTTTGATAGTCAAGAAATCTAGCCAGTGGCACACGATTGATAACCAATCTTATCATGCTAACTATGGAGCATGGGCAAATAACTCTTAATCAACAAATAGGCACCTTCACCCTGTCCTCCATCTGAATATCCTGAACTACGTCCTCTTAGCAAGACAGTTGCTCCAGTTTCATTCATAATGTGATTTATATACTGATCCTGCACTTACAAAAAGCCAACCACCAGCACAGAAGAAAATCTCTCCAAATGAACGGAGATGTCAGAGAGAGCTCAGAACATTAGAATCTCTTGGCTTTCTATCAATAAGAATAAAGTTTAAAGGAGCACATCAAGAATCATAATGCCAAAAGAGATAAATGAGATAATTAGCCAGGCAAAAAAACAGGGTGGAGAATGGATTATACCCAAACTGCTGGAAAGAAACAATCATATAATTACTCAGACCAGAATCTGATCAACAAAGAGAATAAATGATGCCAACATCTGATCAATAACAAAGAAGTGACGTTGAATGAACTTTCCTGATATCTGAACTTGCCAGCAAATCACAACAAATAGGGAAAAGAAATTGACAAGGCAAATGGATAGTAAAACACAAAATAAAAGATTCTATATTTTATGTCTTTAACTATGCGAGAATTCATAAATTGAAAAGTTTATAAAGAAATTAACCTTCGACAGGCAACTACGACAATAACTCAATAAACCAAGGAAAAAGAGCAAAGCTAGATAGAGGGAGCTCACATTTGGTCCACGAATGCGCACAGTAATATTTGCTGATGGATCAGCCTCAAAGCCCAGGTACACACAGGTACTCAGCAGGTGATTGACCTGATGATAAGAGAGTTAGAAGTTCTAGTAATTTTCTGGCTTCAGGTCCTGCCAAAACTCAGTAGATGCTGCTTACCTTTAATCCATTGTTAACAATACCTTGCTTCAGCATTTCTTCCACTACAGCAGCAGCACGATCAACTGCTTTGATCCTCTCAAGTGTTGTTTCTAGCTGAATCAACCACAGTAAATGTAAATAAACTGTAGCAATCACTTCACCCAGCAAAGTAAAAGGTCAAAACAATAAAACTTGAAAGATTACAGAGAGAAGTCTCACTATAACGAATAACAATATTTTCTACATACTGTGACCCAAGATAAGTACAAAATACAACATAGCCTGAAACTTAATGAGAGACCCCTTTAACATTTCTCCACTCAACTCTTTTCTTTAATTTTTTTCCTAAGATAGCAAAAAGTTGTTAGTGGATTTCTAACTTCATACTTTTATGTTTTCAACTCACTAACTTTGCCAAGTTAAAATGAACATTAAATTTGGGCTGGATAGATGAAAGATGTAGACATAAAAACAAAAAAGTAGAAAAGGTTCAGAAGATGAGAATAGGGTTTGCTCCACCACAGGCTTTGGTTTTAAAGAGAATAGATAGTTCCAGATTCTCCAGTCGTGTGTAGTATATATTGGATAGAAACAGGAAAAAAAAAGCTAACAGTCAATGAACTCTTAGCTAGAGAAGAGGAGCAGAAGAATATTGGTGGTAACCACTTCAATGGTTGGAAAAAACACAGAAACCAAACTCAGAGAAACAAGTTAACACTAGCCAAATGTATTGACCAATTAAAAATGGTCAGAAAATGATTCATCTAAGCAATTTAGTCATAGACAAAACTTTATCAGCAATCTTCCTGAACCAAATGGTGCATCTTAAACGCAAGTAACTAAAATTGCTTACATGTGCCCCAGCAGAAATATGAAGGTATAGGGGTTTTTCACCATCAGATGTTGCATTCGGAGGCTTATATTTACCCCTGCCATAGCCACGTTAAATATGTATCATACTGTAAACAAAATCTAAACAATAAGAAATATAAGACTTCATGGTGTACTACCTAGTTATAACCACAGCACCGGTGCTCTTCTGAATCTGCAGAAACAGTAATAATTGATCAATAAATAATGTGCATAACCTTAATATAATCATGTTGGCTTCTCAACTCATCTTTAGTCTTATAAAACCCATTAACAACATTCACCTCTTCCTGTGTTTGGCGCTTTGTGAGCCTGTAGCGAACAGACGGATCAGCATCATTAATGACAATTTCTCTTGCTATCAACTCATCCTGAATTTTCGGCTGCAAAGCTCATTGGAAAATAAGAAGTGACCGGAAACAAAAAAGATAGCTGATTCTGAACAGCATTTCGTAGAAGGGTAATGGAAAAATGACACAAAGAACATGGCTGATTCAGTATAAATTCAAAAGATGGGTAACAAACACATTAACTGCTAATTTGCAGTAAGACAACTGCAGGAAAGTGAACCAGAGATCTTTTTCTTTTAGATAATGGTATAAGGAGGCAGATAATTGGGAAAGGCTTACTGACAACAAAAATAATTTCTTCAACCCCCAAATGTTGGGAGAACGTAAATCATGCATTTGGATAATAACTAATAGAGCTAGGTGACAACCCTCAATTAATAGGGGAAAACTTCGAAACTAGAAAATAATAAGCAGCATCTTCTCCGATGAACTTACTTGAATTGATTTTTGGGCAATAATAACAGGAAGCTGCTGCCCTGTAGTAGCACCAACAGCGGTAAGAGGATTCGTAAAAGCAGCACCGAAGACGGGAACTACGCCAGGTAGTGTGATAGCAGCAAGAGAACCCATATTTGCCAATGGAAAAATCCCAGATACCGCTGCCCCTTCTGGAACAAATGTCTCCGCCGGCTGATCCCACTTTCTCCGTTTCCTGGAAGATGTTGAAAAGTTATACCACCAGAAGAGCTTACATGGAACTTCTTATTAGACTACAAAGCTGCCGCTTATCATTTTTCTAATATTAATTAATCAATCAATCAAATAATTTCTCCTGAGTGAGCTCACATGCCAGTACCAAGCTCGAAAAAGGAACGCTTACTTGAGGTACGCCCAACATAAAACCAATCAATTCATGATGAATCAATCAACTATGCCTAAATCCTAAACTATCTAGGGCCAGTTAAGTGAACTCTTTTATTTGTTACTTGTCTCAAAAGTGAATCTCTATATCCATTCAGCCCCAGTACATAATTTTTTATGCTTATTTTTCTTTTCTCAAACTGTTCCAGTGTTCTGAAAAGCTATTTTCAGCCTCTCTACCCCACGAAGGTATTCTGCATACAACCCACCCTCCCAAGACCCCACTTGTGGGATTATATTATGTATGTTGTTGCTAATTTCTCTTTCCTCTTCTGCAGCATAATGCAAACAATCCACTAATATTTATTAAGTTAAACCAGATTCTCTAAATGCCTACAAAACAGCTAACCTTCCCTGTGAAGATACTACTACTGCCATTACCTCAATACTGATTCTTCCTACAGAGTACCAATTTCGTCTCAACAAAATACTAATTCAGCTGCCAAAAAATTTCAGTTTAGCATCAAAGCAAAGGAAATTGACCAATCACGGAGCCAGCAATACATTAAAAGGATTAAATCATGGGATGCGAAACCTCAAACTTAATAAACACATCAGCAAAAAAAAAAGTTTTTTAGGGGATCAATCAATATATCAATCAGCTAGGCTCAATCTCAAACTAGTGAAGGCAGACACAAATATTGTTTGCGTGAAAGTTTCGATTTTGACCTAAGTCAATGATATTAAGGAGAAATTAGATCTCAATTGAAGTTGATTACCATCCAAATTTTACGCACCTTTGCTTTGTTGATGAAGAATTGGAGTCTAGGGTTTCAGAAGATGAAACTCTAGGGCAATTATCCTCCGTCGTCATTGATGAAGAAATTTCTAGTTCGTGCAATTGCAATGCTACTTTTGATTCAACGGAACGGAAGAATGATTGGAATTTCACGCAGAAAGAGATTTCAGATGCATCTAATTTGTAAGAATTTGTGGCTTCCAGACTCCGCAATGGATTTGGATTTCGGTGCGAAGGTGAAGAGCAAAAATGTTGAGAATTCCGGGTTCAGGAACGCAAGTCTTGTGACAAGCACGTGCTGGAGATATTATAGTATTAAAATAATAATTAATCTAATGATGTGTCGCATATCAACAGCTGGAATAGCTCAGTTGGTTAGAGCGTGTGGCTGTTAACCACAAGGTCGGAGGTTCAAGCCCTCCTTCTAGCGCAAAATGTATTTTTTATTGCTATTCCTAAACTATTCAAAACAGGTCAGGCAAGACTGCCTCTTTCTGAATCTTTAAGGGAGCACCTTATTCATATGGTACCTACCCAAATCTTTCTCATAAAAATAATTAATTTTGAGTTTAAGTTCATCAATTCAACAGTTTCGAAACTCGAATGAACAATATATCAAAAAATTCTAAACATTAAGATGAACTCATAGCTAAAATTATTATTATATCACATGGTTTGATCAAAATATCAGTGCATTTTCATTTGCATATTTTGAAAATTACTATTATATCACATGGTTTGATCAATATAGAAGGAAAATAAAAGAAACATAAAAAGGGGCATTCCGAGAATTGAACTCGGGACCTCTCGCACCCTAAGCGAGAATCATACCACTAGACCAAATGCCCAACTGCTATTGAACTAACAACATTTAATAAAATAACATTACACTACATCGCTAACAGTGTTTATATCAAACAAAAGAAAATTACCGTAGTTAAATAACTTAATAGGCGGCATGACCTTTAATTCATGCACCGTTGTGGTTGCGAAAAATATCGCCACCTACTATCTATTCATTTTTTTCCTCCAAAAAGGTTAATCAAAATTTAATAAAGGAAAATATCTTAAAGTAGCATAACACATAAACTATACTGGATTTGTTATTGTTAGATCGAAACTGCCATAAAACGACTTATTAGTAGATTAATAGAGCACTTCGGAATGGCATATACATCACATATCCTGGATAAAACATGGAGCCATACAAAAAAATTATTCCTACCACAAAAGGAAAATAGTTAAAGGCATAATAAGTGTTTTTTAAAGGTTTTTGCACACCCATCAACGAATCATTTAACGACATTAATTTAAAAAGCTGTTTGACTAAATTATTCTTAATTTTCTCGTAGAAAAATGTAAAGCAATATTAACACTCTTTTTAGATTTTGTTCAAATTATTTATTAGACGCGAGTAAAATTTGAAAAGAAGAGAAAAATTAATATCTTCTTGATTATTTAAAAAAATTATTTATTTAAAAATTAAATCTAAAAGATTACATATTATCAGTCGAAAACAACTATAATTTGCAGTAACTAATAAATGAGGATAAGTTTTTGTGGTAAGAGGAGCTATGACTTTCTTTAAATTAGTCACGAGGAGTTAGGAAAGTTAGAAACTATAAAGTCATTCAATCTTTCTATAGATTTGTGAAGTTCTCTTTTACTTCTCGTGATGGCTACACTAACATTGGTAAAAGCATATATCTCTCTAAAGCACGTGTAGCCGTTTGGTACGTGGATGGAATAAGCAAAAATATTTTATGAGATTATTTAATTTAATTTTTATATAAATTCTATCATTTTAGTGTAAACGGTGAAATAAAATAATCTCAAAATTAGTTAATATCTCAACTCAAATAAGGGAAAAAGTTAATTTTCAAATTTTATTTCAAAAATTATTATTCTTATCCACATATCAAACGACTCCTTATTTTTACCGGTGAAGTGTTTCTAATTTAATAATGCATCTTTTGGAGTGGTAAATGATAAAAATGTCTATTGTTTAAAATTTAGAGAAATTTGATTTTTAAATGAAAGTCAAGGATATAAATAATTTTCACCCATTCCTCATTAATCCTTTTATCAAAAAAATAATAATTCAATCCTTCATAAGAAGTTCCTCCCTTTAGATTTTTCAAAATTGGAGGCGAGAGTTGCTTATCATTCGAGATAAATTCTTTTTTGTTTTCTTACCCTTTTTTAATAAAAAAGACGTGGGCGTTTGGCCCTGAATCAATTTACTTATTTTTTTGAAATTTTTAAAGTTGAAGTTGTATTTGATCATACTTTTTGCAAATAATATTCAGAATTTAAATATACTTTTTCAAAATATGGTTTATATCCTCAATTTTAAAAAATGTAAAATCACTCAACTTAACTAATTTATCTTAAACATACAATCAAATATGTTTCAAAAGAGTAATATCTCAAAATAAATAGTCACATAATGTCATAAACTAGATCATCACATATACTAGCTACTAGTTACTACATACTATTGCAAATATTTTTTTACTTTATGTACAATTTTTGAAGTAGGAATTGAAAATAAAACTGTGTTTGGTTATAAATTTTGCAAATTATATTTAATTATTTGAATGTACTTTTTAAAAATACATAAAATATAACCTGAATATGGTCATTTTTATAAAAATATGGATAAAAGTTGAAAAAGAAAATATAGTAAAAGTGAGAAAAGTGAAAACAATATTTTTGGTGTTTTCAAAAATTCAAATACAACTTATATTTTAGAATTTTCATGGCCAAACATTAATTTTCGAATAAAATGTATTTTGTTGTAAAACTAAACTAAAAGAGTAATAATATAAGCAAGAAAGTAGACAAAATATGTAGAAAGACAAGAAATGACGATGACAATAACAACAACATACCCACTGAAATCCCACAAGTGGGGTCTGTGGAGGGTAGAGTATACGCAGACCTTATCATTACCTTATGGAGATAGAGAGGTTGTTTCCAAAAGACCCTCGGCTCAAAAGTATCAGTCCTAAGATAGAGAGAACAATAATCTATATATAAATATCAGTTAAAGCAAAAAACGATGCAAATTCTACAAGACAAGAACAATAGCAAAATAAAGTGATAATCAAAGGACAATAACAACACAGCTATATTGGCACGCCTAGACCTAAGACCAACCTTAAACCGTAACAAAGCAAGACAACATTCTACCCCTGCTAGCCTTGTTGACATCCAATTTTGACTCTCCACAACGCAAATTAGCTATCGAGTTTCTTTAAATTTCGAACATTTTTGAAATAATTAGCTTTTATAAAAACAAAGATATTTTCATGTTAATCTTAACTATTTTTATCTTTTTATAAAATTTAATATAATATACATATTTCTATATAACAATATCTTTGATTACTATTTATGTGGTTATTCGGAAATTATCTCAAAAGATTTTATTTTTTACTAAATACAATGTTAGTTAGGTTAATTTAATTATAGTTTGTATTTTTGAAATTTGTAGTTTTTTCTAAAAAAACCATTTTTCCACATCAAAAATTAATGAAGAATTTGGGGGTTCCGGGGCCTATATAAAGACTCATATTTTCATTAAGAAGAAGGAAGAAGTGAGAGGGTTTTTTAGTCACCCCAAAGTTAGAAATTTTCTTAACTTGGCTAGGATTTTGGACTCTTGTCCCCAGCCTGAAAGTTGTGAAAATTTATAGCTTTCAATCTATATTTTTCTTCAAGGAAAATAGGAGATTGGAGTCGAAATTTAGGCTAAGAAAAGTGTTCTTATAACATCGAACCCACGATAGTTCGAGTCTAAATTTTCAATTTTTCTTTTTGTGGATTGGAGTTCCATCAAGCTCTTGGGTGGTGGTGAAGTTGTCTTCCACTTGTCGTCTTCAGTCTCGCTGCTCGGAAAGAGGTAAAATCTTTTCTCAACTTTATTTTATTTAATTATTTCATGTTTTATATTTAGTTGATTCGTAGTCTTTTTTTTAGTTAGCATGTATTAAGAATAATTATATTAATGATAGAAATTTCTTATAGTTAACATGTGTTAGGATTATTTCATGAAAGCTCTTAGTTTTGTTCATTATTTTTCCAAGTAATTTTCTTTGACAATATAGATTTTTCTGTTTTCAATTTCATCTTTTAACATGATTTAGATAACAAAAAAATACTTAAAATTATTATTTAATTAGAACTCTCATGGCCTAATCGATTCGAACTCTGTCTCTAACTCACTAGAGGCACGGGAAACAAAGAGAAGATGTGTACGAACGAGAGTTGTTGAAACTAATTCTTTCTTTAAAATTTGAGCTAGTATAGCATATATATTAAATCCATGTTCTTTAGTTACTTGAATATATTTCTTCGTTTCTTTTCTTTGTCTACAGATAATATATGTTGTTAGTCACATCTAAGATGTCCATCAATTTGATACCTTAACATATCATAATATATTTCTTGGTTTAGTTTAAAATGAGTAGATGCTTATGTCATTTTATTTTTGTGCATGTGATATCAATTCGAGTCCATCTTTGGACTTCATCCTTGCATATCGTTGAGTTTTGAGTCTCCCATCAGCTCAAAAAAGTTGATACATGGAAAAGAAGCTAATATTCATGATTTGAATATTGATATTGGGCTATATACACAGAATACAGGTGAAAAACAGTGTCGTATACACTGATATATAGTATCTATACAGTCTTGATATGCAAGAAAACAACGTTGTATACACTGATATACAGTGTATATATAGTCTGATATACAACAGATACAAAGAACAAACAAGAGGTATACCGTGTGTATGCAATTTGATATACAGAAATAATGGTATATACACTATATACAGTGTACATACAGTTCAATATACAGTGTATATATAACTACAATATACAGTGGAATTGTGCTTAAGGCCCAAAACGTAGATGACCCAAGTGTCGAGCCATATTTTCATGTGTTATTTATTGTTTATTTATATTGATTCGGATTGTAATAATTTATTTATTTATGTTATTTATGCTTGCTTAGATATTAATTTTAATTTGTTTTAACTTAATTAGATCTCCCTAAAGATAAACCAATTCATGTTAATTACTCTTTAAATGATTTTCTATCTATACTTAGTCAGTTGATAAACTTTTACTTTCTTTTTATATACATGTATATTATTTTCAATGTTTAAGTTTGATCATTTTTTAAAAATAATTTTAAAGTCTCTATTTCCTTTTAAATTAACATTTTCAAAAGTTAGTCAAATAATTTTTCAAATCGTCGGATAATCGTGCGTTAGCGGTCACTTTGAATGCTTAACACTTTCTCAAAGTGAAAATAAGAACCTCATATCTTTTTCTCTGAATTTTTAAGATTTAAATCTGTTAGAGTCTTTTAAATTAAGTTTTCTTAATTTCTTTAAAAAATTAAGTGACGAATCTTATTTACTAAAATTGATTTTTTCTCTATAAAGTTGAAATTAATTTTAAATCGTCTTTTTTCGACATAACAGCCTTCTACCCTAATACGCGATCTCCACTCCTTTCTATATAAGGTCGTATCCTTGGTGAGATGAGAGTTTTCTTATTCTTCCAAGTATCTCCAAATATATTCAACATCATTCTCAATACCTCTATTTATAGAATTACATTGAGGAACACCAAAGTATGTCATAAACCTCAAGAATGAGAACACTATTACCCACAGAGGCTTGCTCAGTTGGTTAAGCACCTTCACCCACGACCGGTAGGTCCTGGGTTCGAGTCACATTGGAGGGGAAGTGTGGAAACACTATAAATCCTCCAAAACTATTACCCACAGAGGAGGAAATTAAACCTAGAAGTTATACACATCCATTTAACCAAATTATTTATAACATTTCTACGCATAAAAGAGAAAATTAAACCTAGGAGTTATAATCATCCATTTAATCAAATTATTTACAATTTTTTTTTTTTTAAAAGTAAAAAATACTCGTGGCCAAAAGGATTGCAAGTATTGGAGCTTTCTAAGGATGGTTGCGTCTTTCCATGAATGGAGTCAACTTACACTCAATTAAACAATGAGTGGCCTTTCTTTCTCCTACTGAAAAGTGAAAAGTAGAAAAGCTTTTTCTCCTCCATTTTTGTGCTCCGCCGTAGTGCCGTACATTCAGCTCTCCTTCAATATTCATCCATTTAACTTCGCTTCAACTTTCGTGAGATCTGAAAGTTCAATGAGGCTCTTCGTTTGAGACATTTTGAGTATCAAACATCTCCAATCAGGTCTATAAAATGCTTTTCTTTCAATAGCGTCTCTGATTGAGTTCATATCAAATTAGTATTGTTTGTGTGTTCTTATTTTGCTGAGTCACATTGTCCATTTTAGCTGTTTCTTCATGCTATTCTACCCATTTTATGTTCACATTCTTCTTCAGGAGTTCTAATGTTTATGTTCTTCAAAAGTTTTTTTTTTTTGAAGTACTATGTTTATGGAATTTGGAACGAAATGGGACTGAATAGAGTAGAGTGGATACAAAAGAATGAAAGAAATTTAAGATTCACAGCTTGTATATGATCAACAGTCTTTAACATTAATGTCATAATAATTGACTTTAGGATCTTTGAAGAAACATAATTTATCACTTTCATGTTAACAACCCCAACAAGTTTGGGATTGAGCTGTAGTAGATTGGTTGATTGATGTTATGTTTGTGGAATTTGCTCTTTTTTAAATTGGTGATCTCTTGACAGGAAGATATGGGCACAAACATATTATCAGATGCATTATTTGGATCTGTTCAACACAACACTATCATTTCTTCACGCAGATACCATGACCCTATTCGATTTTTTGCTGTTAAGTCGCACTCCACGATCTATAGAAGGCGTTCCGTTGGGAAAAGGTTTGATATTATTACAGTGTACACAGTTTAGAACATTTTGGATGCAAGTAAGGTTAAAGGTGACAGTCTTATTATTTCAGAGTTCTGTTCGCGGATGCCTGCCTCTGCAAACCAAGACATATTGTTTTCTCAAGCATGGTTTACATTTCTATGCCTTCTATCAGTTTTTTTAATTTGTTTTTTAACTGAGCTGGGTGCTGGCGACTACTACGATTGAAACTTCCTTTGTTACATCAGGATGACTCAACTGAAGCTCTCACAGATTTCCTTGATGATGGGGATGGTGATTCATTAGGGGGGAGAAAAGTAGTTGGGATTGATGATAATGAACTGTTGGCAACTAGGAAATCTCTCTCTGAAGTTCAAGTCAGAAATGAAACTATTGAAAAGGAACGCTATCAATTGCTTGAAAAGTTAGCTCGGTCTGAGGCTAAACAGAAGGAGTATTTGGCCACTGTAATGCATAATAAGGATTTGGCCAAATCAGAATTGGAGGCAGCCAAAGCTTTATTTAACCGTAAGCTAGATGAGTCTTTGGAGGAGAAATTTAACTTGGAATCTAAGTTGGTCCTGGCAAAACAAGATGCTGTTGAACTTGCAGTTCAAGTTGAGAAGCTTGCAGAGATTGCTTTTCAGCAGGCAACTTCTCACATACTTGAAGACGCACAATTACGAGTTTCAGCTGCTGAAGCTTCTGCAGCAGAGGCAGCTTTTCAAATTGAAGAACAAATAAGGAGTGCCTCTGAAGGGGCCATAACCTGTGTTCTACAACAGTCTAAAAATGCCATAGAAAAGGCTTTAGCTGTAGCTGAATCAGGTGGCGACCATACAACAAATGCCATGGCTGCATTTTTAGATAATATGGGGCTTGATGAGATCGTATCAGTCCAGTCCAAGAATATCAAGTTAAGCAACACTGTGAATGACTTGGAGTCTCAATTACTCATTTACAGAAATGAGATTGACAGGTTGAAATTAGAGCTAAAGCAAGCACATGAAGAAGCAAAAGCATATGAACTCCGTGCAAATGATGTTGAGAAGTTATTGCTTGAGTTTCAGGAATCAAGCAGAAAAGCAACTCTCCAACAGGAGGAGGAAATAAAATCATCATTAGAGAAAATGAGAAAAGATGCTACAGAGAAAAAGAAGGCAGTTTCAAAGGCATTTAAGCTTGAACTAGAGAGGATGAAGACTGCCATAGAAGCAGCAAAAGAAACAGCACGTTCACAAGATGAGGCATATATGCGAAGATGTGAAGCACTGCAGAGATCTTTAAGAGCAGCTGAAACTGCTTCGAAAACGTGGAGGCAAAGAGCAGAAATGGCTGAGGATTTGTTACTAAGGAAAAGTTCTTCAGAAGAAGGGGATGAGGAAGCTATTTATTGTGTTAATGGTGGAAGAATAGACTTTCTTATGGATGATGATTCACTGAAATGGAAACTTTTAACTGATGGTCCTCGCAGGCCAACACCTGAGTGGATGGCACGGAGGATACGCTCTATCCGTCCCAGGTTTCCACCTAGGAAAACTCATGTATCTGAGGTCATGACATCAGGATTTAAAACTTTGGACTTACCGAAACCCGATGAAGTATGGTCTATTGCCCAAGAAAAGCTAAAGGAAGGAGATGCGCTAGTTGAGCATGTGATTGAGAAAGAAGTTATTGAAAAGAAGAGGAAGGCTTTGGAACGTGCTCTTCAACGGAAGACAGTTAAATGGCAGAGAACTCCGGAAGAAACAAAATTAGGTGCAGCTATTCATGTCAGATGATCTTGCTTTATTTCACTTGTGAATTAGTGTTTTCAAGCAAAATGCTTAATCATGTATAATTTGACTTGTTGCATGCAGAATCAGGGACGGGTACTGGACGAGAGATTGTGGTCAGTATATACCAGCTTTCATTTTGGTTTGTTTTTCTGTATAAGATAAAAGTAATATTATTAATAATAGCAGTACCAAAGGGGTAAAGCAGAAGTACAAAAAGAAGCTGGACATTATACAAATATTATACAATAGCGGACTCAAACAAGCCCAGAAACTCAGTTGTGCTGAATACAGGATTTCCCCTATGCCAAGACTCTGCAAACACTTGTATCTTACATAGGAAATCAGCTCCTTCTTTCCTTCTATATCTCTCTCGCCATACTGTCCAAATGATGCACAAAGTTATCAATTTCCATAGCTATTATAAAGGGCAGCCCGGTGTACTAAAGCTCCCGCTATGCGTGGGGTTCGGGGAAGGGCTGACCACAAGAGTTTATTGTTCGCAGCCTTACCTTGCATTTCTGCCAGAGGCTGTTTCCAAAGCTTGAACCCGTGACCTCTTGGTCACATGACAACAACTTTACCAGTTACAAGGCTCCCCTTCTATTTTCCATAGCTATTATCTTAAAAGAAAATCCTTTAAGAATATTTTACTGTCTTGGGAAAGTTCTATGGAACCACGTTTATTCTTTGCAAACAAACTTATATACTTTGCAAAAAGACCTTTTTTCTATTCTATTCTCGATGAACAAGGAAACTATTATGCACCACATGACTTTTTAATTGCTTTTCTCAATAACCAAAGTCAAACTAAGATGTTCAATTTGGGAGGAAGAAGTTATAAATTTTGTGTTTTAACCGTTAATTATCATTATTATTGTTGTTATTATTGCTTTTATCATCATTATTATTATTATTATTACTGTCATTGTCATCATCATTATAACGACCACTAGCACTACCCCCACCATTTTCATCATCATGAAATGGCTAGAAATTCATTTCAAGGCTTTCAAAACTTCTATGAATCTCTTTTTGCTGTAAATGTTTATCTGAAATTCTCATTCTCTTCCAGTGGCTTCCCTTAGGACACCTGTTTCTTCATTGGCATTACATCACTATCATTACTGTTGCCTCTATATCTTTTTACATGCCAGTCTCTTCTTTTTCAATCCTTAGTAGCTATAAAGCTCTCTTTGATTTGAAGTTCCAAGGTTTCAATTGGGAAAGCTGGAGAAGGCAGTGGTATCTTGAGCTTGCTAATAAAGCTGCTGATTTGTCCCGCTGCGGTATCACATCGGTTTGGTTTCCACCACCAACAGAATCAGTTGCCCCTCAAGGTTTTGACCTCTTTGATCAATTCAGCTTTAGAAGCCAAACGGAAACTGCTAACATATGTTTCTCAATTTATAAATGATTATTCCTAGGTCATCTTGTTAGTTGTTTCGAAAGAGTTGTTAATAATTGAACAATCTTCATAAAAATTGAATGTTATAAATCGGGTGAAAAAAAATGCTTCTTAACCTCCTGAATTAACTACCTTATATAGAAAGATTTGGTTAAATAACTTCATCAAAAAAAGAATTCTTCATTAAAAGATTTGGTTAAATAAAATTCAGGGTGCTTTGTTCTGTTGTAAATAACACTGGATTATTGCAGGTTACATGCCTTCTGATCTTTACAATTTGAATTCTGCTTATGGTTCATTGGAAGAGCTTAAAAGCTGCATAGAAGAGATGCATAACCAAGATCTTCTGGTCTGTATATTAGTGATTGACTTGTTATTCCTGGCATTTTAGTCAAATATTTTGTATTCAGACAGTTACTGTGATCCTTTAATTGAGCATTACATCGTTCTTGTCATGTATTCTTTTTGCACGAAATGAAAGTCAATGCAGCTTGAGAATGCATGTTAATTGCTTGCAGTTATGTTTTAGCTCTCGTTAACTAGTACCATATGTCCGCTCTTGTGCATCAAAATGGAATTTGCTATATTTCTGCTGCTAGTGCATATTATGTAATTTACTACACCAAATTGGTAATTTCTGAATTATGTAGAGGTTATTAAGCTGCTGATAGGGGCGGAACAATGTGGTTTATGTTCTGCTTGTGTTTCCAGGCCTTGGGAGATGTTGTTTTGAACCATCGATGTGCTCACAAACAGGTAAGCAGTTTCTAAACTGCTGTTCTTGTTACCTTATATATCTGAGATTATGTTAGCTTTGTTTGTTTGGAAATAAATCGTTCATGAAGGAAACCTTTCAGCTCTAGAAGCATGTTGTTACTGTCCCCCGATATGGATCTAGTTACGGATCCTACGATCTATTTTGCTGGTTCGTTAAGAGAGAACCTGCAATCTCTTGAGTTAAAGTACTTAAAAACTGAAATGGTTTTCTGTTTAGATTCAATGAGATAAATATAGAGTTTAAATACAATACTAATAAGATAACTACCCCTAGAAACTAGGACATGGATTCCTAATATTGCTGGAATGAGAACTGCAAACTACTACAAGAAATAACTACTACTGGAATGAGAAACTGCAAATAACTACTACAAAGAAATAACTACTGCAAATAAATGCCACCGTAAACCGTTGGGAGACTAAGGAGTGATAAAACGAGTATGAGTTGTTTGGAAGTCACGCTTCGAACACCTTTCCATTTTTCTTGCTGACAGTGATTTAAATATCATTTGACATGACATTGTTAACTGTTAAGTTGGTCCTAGTTCTTCAGTGTATATAGTTTGCTTTTTCTATTACGAAGGTCTTTGTTCTTTAATTGCCTTATGCCTATATCCTCTCTGTAGGTCTGTATGAAAGAACATATTTCTAAATTAACATTGCCATCTCTACCCAATTTTTTGTGGATGTGTAATTCCTCTGCTCCTTGAGATTGTATGTTTTGTATGAAAAAAATATTGAGACTGCTTTGGAGTAGTCAAAGATGAATTAATAGGTGTAATATCCCTATTCACTCAAACTAATGCTGCAAGTCTTGATGGTCTCTCTCACCTGATTGGCTGATTGTAGAGTCCAAATGGTGTTTGGAACATTTTTGGAGGCAAGCTTGCATGGGGACCTGAAGCAATTGTGTGTGATGACCCAAATTTTCAAGGCCATGGAAATCCTTCAAGTGGTATAAATTCTCTCCGTGAAACATATGAGATCTGTTAATTAATATCATGTGCTTTATTTCCAGTTGTGAAAAGGTTTATATTATATATTAGAACATTAAGATATTAGATAGCCCCAATAACGTAAATATCACGTGCTTTATTTCCAGATGTGAAAAAGTTTATATTATATATAAGAACATTAAAATATTAGAGAGCCCCTATAGCTTAGTTTGTGCAATCTTAATTAAAAATTTATGGAGATAAATACTGTCATTGGTGCTCTTTTAATTTGTTTTCATCTTTGCACCATAAGCTTCCAGCCTTCGATATTTCCTTAGTTGTCTATGCAATTGAACAACAGACTATCTTTCTGTCACATATCTTTGTTCAGTGTATGATTAAAGCAACTACCAAAGTTATTTCTGTTAATGGGATCCTGTTTAGCTAAATATTATAAATGCTTGTTGTTCTTTTAAATTGTCTAAATCTTTGTTCATATGCACTACTTATTTTGTGCCTTGAACCATGTGCTTTTTGTCATGTTAAGGACTCGACAAAATATTCTTGTATTGTCACATCTTTTCATTGTATTTTCTTTTCTGAGAACACCAATGTGTATAGCTTCTGCTCATATTTGTTTAGGTATTTGCAAGATAGTAGAGTATGCTTATGACAGTGTAGCATGGTGAAGGCGAGGAATTATCTAGAGTTTAGTTCAGTTTTGGTATATAACTTTTTTGAGTTTCCAGGATACTCTCTAATATTGTTTTTATTCACCTGCATATCAGATTTGATGAGCTTCATAGACTTATGAGAAGAGACTATTAGTGTTTCCTCTTATATGATTTTTCTGGTTACCCCTTCTTTATCTGTGTTTGAAGTGTAGGTGATATATTTCATGCCGCACCAAATATTGATCATTCCCAAGAATTTGTACGACAAGATATAAAAGAGTGGTTAAATTGGCTCCGTAATGATGTTGGTTTTGATGGGTGGCGCCTCGACTTTGTGAGGTGAAGTTGTAATGCTTGTTGGTTTTAATACTATTGAACTTAGTACTTCTGTCTTCCATTTCAAAATACAAGTTCAGGTGTTTGTAAACATATTCACCTTGCATCATGCTGGTTAGAAATTTTGAGAATCAGAAGAGTAAAAACAGAAGTGTTTGGTTGCGATATGTGGTTCTACTGCATCGTCTGCTTGTTCTTTAATCATACTAGCTTTTCCTTTCTGAAGTTTGATAGGGCTAGCTGTTAAATTTTTATCTATTTTTCTACCTGTCTTTCTTCTGTCTCCCTTATATGGATGGTGGAAACTAAATGAAGATAAGGTGGAAACGTGTAGTCATATATTCGATTCCACATGAAGAATTCTTGAAAATAGTATCATATATCTTACATCAAACCTCTTGTAGAGCTATTTTTCATCTTAATTTTGATCTCCATTGTAATTCATTATCCTTTAGTTATCGCCTAAGAACTAATGTTGTGGCCAGAATGAAAATGTAAGGGCCACTTTGAATGAGATGTTAGGAGGAAACTGACATGACATCGTTATTAATGAATTCCTGGAGTATTTAACTTCAATTTCAGTAGATACTCTGTGATATTTAAAAGCTGGATGATCTACCCATTTTTTGGAATCTTTCTGCTCTGTAAGTCTACTTTTTGTTATTTGTAGTAATACAGGCTCTTCTTTGTTGTCCACAGGGGCTTCTCAGGAGCATATGTGAAAGAATATATAGAAGCATCAAATCCGGCATTTTCTATTGGCGAGTATTGGGATAGTCTTGCATATGAAGGTGGAAACTTGTGTTACAACCAAGGTGAGATTCATTTAGATGTAGCCGTAGATTTGACTATTTGTTCAGAAATACTTTGACAAGTGTGGTGCACAGGGCTTAGGTTATGTAACTGACTTCTTCATTTTCTGCAAATTCTTTTAGTTGGTGTTTTGAAATCTGTTTGAGCAAGTAACCAAAGGTGGTTTTACTTCAGCTATGTGTGCTATCCACTGTTCATTGTTTGTCCTGTTAAGGCGTGTCAATGTCCTTAAGCATTGAGGGGCGCAACTTGAAATTTCATATCGTACTCCCACTATGTTGAGCGTCCACCAGTCCCTTATGATAGTAGATTTGTGTTGTTCTGATGCATCCAGATGCCCATCGCCAACGCATAGTTAATTGGATCAATGCTACTGGTGGGAGCTCTTCAGCATTTGATGTCACAACAAAGGTACTTCTATTAGAACATCTTTTGTTTGTAGATTTCCATATCATACTCCAAGACCATGAATTATCCCACTGACCTGGGAAACTATAGTCCCATGTAATCTATTGTCCCACATAATTTACTCATTAATAAAGCTACCTTTAATAATTAATTCATGCTAAGGTATCTATAGGTTAATATTTTCATTCTCCTGATTTAGATTTAAATTGCTTCTTCATGTTAGTGTAGAGAGGTTTTAATGACCTTTTCAGCTTGTTGGTGAATGATATTTTTCTGGCAGGGTATACTGCATTCCGCTTTGCATAACCAATATTGGAGGTTAATTGATCCTCAAGGCAAACCAACAGGAGTGATGGGATGGTGGCCCTCACGTGCTGTCACATTTTTGGAGAATCATGATACTGGATCCACACAGGTCCTCTCTCTTTCTTGCTCTAATAAGCACACACAAACATACAGATATACATGCCTACTTGTTCTCTCACTCATTCAGTGAGACCTGCTCCACATTAAATGCACAGCCATGGAGGTTAAACTTAATCATGTTGACATTCACCTATATAAACCTTTGTTCAGAGTTTTTGGCTCAAAATATTCTTTATATTTGACCAAAAGATAAAGTAGATTCCTCTACTATGCCTTCTACTTTCAAAAAGCTTAACAAGTTTGGTCCCAAATTATACTGTCATTTTCGGATAGAGACAGTCGTGCGAGCAGCACATGTACGCACTCTGCTTCTTCTGCTTTGGTTTCTTCTCTTTCCATCTCGGCTCGCAGAATAGAAATAGAAATCAACTTCTGCAGCTTTTCCCGCCATTCTTCTTCACTGTCAGTGCGATTCAACTGTTCCAACAACAAATCAATTTCCTGTAGCCTGTATATTGAGGGATGAAGCCAAAGGTTCAGGATAGCCATAAGTGGGATCTCCATATTCCATCGGAAAGCAACTTAAGACCTCATACAAACCAAGTTAATATAAACTCGTCTTTCTCAGCCCTCCATAATTTGAGCACTTCTGTTTCTGGAGAAGGGAAATTTCTTGTTTTGAGATTTTCGGTTAAATAACTGTTGAAACTTGAAACCATGCTAGGTTCAGACTGGCCCAAAGAAACAAATACACAAATAAATTGCCCAAAGTCTGAAACTTTAGATAATAGAGCGGAACTAATACTATTTCTTTCTTCGTTAGCCTTGGTCAGAATCCTCCGATTGTTGCAAACAACCGGGGTGATGATCTCAGGAAGTATGTGAAATAGGAGGAGCTGAAAGACATCGAGAGCAAACACCTTAGGAATCCAAAAGTTCTGGACTTGCGTCATGAAAGTGAATCAAGCCTTACAAAGCCAGACTGTTCCATGTCAGTACATGTATAGGATCCACCTTCATGTGTCAATAGCTCCAATGTGAACAATTCCCTCAGAAATTTAGCCTCATAAAATGACTTTTCTGAAACCTTGGGGTTCCCAGAGGCATGTGTAATGTTTCTCACTGGGGAAAAGGAGCATGAGGATAGGACAGGCAGAAGTTCTCCTAGAAAAGGGGAAAGGAGAACGTTCACATGAGGTGCACATGACAGTTCTATTAAAGTTTGACTGAATGTTAAGGTCTGTGCAAAAAGAATTAAATTTTTGCAGATGGAGATGTTATCTGTTGATTATAATCTTAAGGGAACCACTCAATCGTTTGGCCAACTTGAGGAATGTTTCCTGTAAAATTTGGCTAAGTTTATGGAACACCAAAAATCTTGGGGTATTCTGTAATGTATGTTACAAATACATATTCTGTTAATACTGTTTTAGATTTTCATATCTGATCCATAAGCTCTCGATATGCAGTTTTATACTTGCATTTGTTGTTGGAAATCTAATAAACAGAGTAATGAAGCATGAGATTCAGGCTTTACTTTGAGAGATTTAAAATTCTGAACTTTAAGCTCACCAAGTGATAATGTTTAGTCTATGATGTTGCATACCAAAACAAAACTTGGCGTAAGGATCTATTGAGCATAGATCAAAGTTAGTACCCTAGCTAAGCAAGACATGTATTAGGGAAATGCTAGCCAGCATTTAATGCTGACCTAATTACAGTCTTATATCTTGGCCTAAATCATTTGATACTCGTCACAATATCTTAATCTGAATTATTTTTCCATCTCTCTCTTCTCACCCCCCCCCCCTCTCCCCCCCGCACACACACATGCACACAAACATACACAACCTACTGTGTCCCTCAAATATAGTGGTGGATCTAAGGGTAAGTGTTATTTTTTATTTTTTATTTTTTTAGTTGTTGAATTCCTTGATGTAAGAAAAACGACTAGTGTAGCGGCAAGGTGATTCAGAAATTGCTTTAGGTTGCAAGTTCCTCCAAGTGTGACTTTCTTGTGTTCTTTGATCTCCTTGTTAGAACTTCTGGATCCGCCGCCATTGCTCACATACACTCCCATGTTTTACTTGCTAATTTTCGAATTCATTGTCCTACTTTTGATGTGTGTGCCTTCTATCCAAGAAATGGATCTTGGACCTAACTCAACTCCAAAAGCTAGCTCAAGAGGTGAGATTGTCCAAGCTATGTAAAGAGACCGCACCTCCCTTTTACCACTGATGTGGGACCTCCCCCCCCCCCCCCCCACACACACACAGAGGATGGCGGGATGGACATCTGGAGCATGAATGTCCAATTTTAGTTAGGGGATCCAACATCGAGAAATGAGAATTGGGATGGGTCCATGAGTCATGCTATGATACCATGTTAAGAAATTGATCTTAGGCCAAACTCAACCCCAAAAGCGAGCTCACGGGGTGAGGATTGTCCAAGCAAAATAAAGAGACCACCCATCCCTTTTACCATCGATGTGGGACTCGTCATACCTTGAAAGCAGAATAATTCCACACAGGTTTCTTTCTTTGTGATTGGGGCCCAATGAAACTGTTAAACTTGAATTTTTCACATACAATTTCAGTGGTAGAGGTCAATTATCAGAGTTAAGTTTGCAGAGTACGTAATGATCCTTTTCAGTTGCTCTATTGTACATTAGGTATCTGAAGTGTCTTTAGCAAATTTCATTGTTATATCTGAGCTTTAACTTTTTTTTTTCTAAATGACTTTAATTTTTAGTTGCAATGCACTATTTAGAGATGGGCTTAAATGGACAGTGAGAATTCATATAGCCGACTTCAACTTCCTTTGAGGAGTGGTTGTTGTTTGTATGCACTCTTTTATAGTAATATTTATCTGCTTTGTGAGCTGTAAAGTAATTTGCTTTCATGCATTTACTCACTGATTGCTACAAGTTGGATGATCTAATTCTGATTCTGACATGTTAATACCAAATATCTTATCATGCAATAACAAATAATATTCCTTTCTTTCAGGGCCACTGGCCATTTCCTCGGGACAAGCTTACACAAGGATATGCATACATTTTAACCCACCCTGGAACGGTAATCTTTGTTTTCTTTGATTTTTGTGGTAGATCCTAGAAGTAGGAGAAGAGAAAAATTCGTTCTCCAAAGTAAATTGAGTGGCTAAAGCTCTCTTGTTTTTCCTGTTACCAAATAAACTTCAGTTATCTTTCACCCTTGTCATGCTTTAGTAGCTTTTAAATTAGGAAGGGCCTGGTGAGATCCAAACTGAGTACATAAGTGGGCTAGCAGAATTGTGGACTCTAGATTTTCATTACGAATTGAGAAGCATCGTGTATTTAAACATACTTTGACTTACAGCAATCTATAGTCTGTTGTTTATCCACACACCCGCACCCACACACATTGTCTGTATATACACCCGCACAAAGAGCTCTTAAACTTATGTTCTGTTTCTATAACCTAGTCTTACTAGCTCTTACCTCTCTGCCAATTTTTGTTACTTTATGTATGTATGTATGCATGCATACATGCTCACAAGATTAAAGCATAGCGATATATAATCCCAATATAGGTGGTTATATGAACCCTCAATCTTGAGTTCGAGCTCAAAAGATATCCTGAATCTTATTCATTTGTTTGCAGCCTGTAATATTTTATGATCATTTCTATGATTTTGGAATTCGTGATGTCATAAATGAGTTAATTGAGGCGCGGAGGCGAGCTGGAATCCATTGCCGTAGCCCCTTAAAGATATATCATGCAAACGGTGATGGTTACGTTGCACAGATTGGAGATACCCTTGTGATGAAACTTGGTCATTTGGACTGGAATCCTTCCAAAGAAGTTCATTTGGATGGGACCTGGCAGAAATTTGTTGATAAAGGACAAGAATATCAAATATGGCTGAGGCAATAATACTACATAATTCTAGACTTGCATGTTCTTATTGGAATTCTGTCCATATAATTGCTGTTATGTTGTAACTATAATACATTATACCTCATATCAGAGATTTTGAACTCCTGCATCAGTCGATAAGAATCTGTCTATCTATCTATATCTATATCTATATTTATATTATCTTAAAAGTATGAACTCTCTAAATTAAATGTTAAATTACTATAATACCCCAAATTAAAAGTACCCCTAACTTGAATATTAAGTTACTATAATACCCCTGACAAAACACTCACACTTTGAACAGACACCAACCTCAAGTTAATCCCGAACTGATGCACCTTATGGCTTTACAAAGTGATGTAGCACTTCAGAGTTCAGATGCTTAACTTGCCCAGCGAAAAGTTGCCACCTTTTAGTCGTGGATAACAAATTCTATCTAATGTGTGTTATTATTAAGCCAAAACCATCCTACAAATTCTCCTCTAGCTTCAACAATATGGTTCATTAGGCAGTTAGCCAAAGCATATTCTATATGGTTTTCCTACCGTATCGGAAACAGGAAATTTATTTTTGATATTACAGTTTTGGTGGAATCTCTTTAGCAGTATTAGTTGGGGTGGCTGTTGAACATAACCTCTTTGTATTGTCGGACCAAGAGTTTAGATTCATGCATTTCACAGAGTATTATGGTACTGTCATAAAAAGTATTTTGCTCTTCGGGGATTACAAGCAGGAGCACATAGTGAATCTGTCGGTAAAATATTACATGGTATATATAAAGTTTTTTTTTTAATAATTATTTTGTATGTATACATAGATTTTGAATTCCCTGAACATAAGAAAACCCTTAGTGAAAATTCTAGACCAATTACAAGTCGAGTATAAAGAATATGATATAATATTAATGTAATTTAAGAATTGAAGATGAATTCTCTTAGAGTTCAACGAAAACAATGTCTGGAGCCTCTTTTCACGGAATGTATCTCAATTTAAAATCAGATTCATGTTTTATTTAAATGAAACGGTGCTACCGATTCAATCCCGCGGGGAGAACGGTCATGCAATATCTTGGATTTTTGGAATATCAAAAAACTGAAGAAACAAAAAAGTGTCAACTTCTATCGTGAATTCACTACTTTCACTATGAAGATGACGTCAAAGTGCAGTGAATTCATGATAGAAAGCGGCCAAAAAATGACGATCCACTTTTTTATCTTTATTCCTTGTGATCTTTGTAGAATATATTTTCATAAGTGATAGGATAAATCGTCATGTTGAGATGATTTCGAAATGAAAGGAAATATTTGTTACGTTTAGGAATGAGTTAGTTAATGTTATAGTTAACTTAATTGGTTCATTGCTAAATTGAAATTCATTAGTTGGTACTCTTATATATTGCCCTAATTTGTGTGACACTATCCATGTATTGAGATTCAATTTCAATAATTTGAAAAACAAAATTAGATTATATCAGTTTAATTTTTTAAAATTAAAATTTGAATATTCAAAAATTATATAAAAATCTAAATTGTAGTTCTTTTCATGTAAAAACGGTTTCTTCTTCTTTCACTCTCTCAGTATGAGTTAATTTATGATAGCTCTATGACTCATAAAATTGAAATCTCCAAATTATCTTGGTTGGAGGACACAAATAACATAGTTAACACATGTAGAAAATTGGTGACATTTTTTTAGAAGAAACTGCCATTAAAGATTGTGGTAAACAAAAAAAGAAAAAGAAAATGTCAATCAAAAATTTATATAATGAAAACAAAAGACGTTCGGATTATAAGTTGGCTTACTGAAACTAGGAGTAAAGCGTCATTGTTCCTTATTATTGGCTGCACTTTGGCTGAACAAATTTGAGAGTCTAAAGGATAATTACCTACAAAGATAAGGAATTTCAATTGAAGCAATAAATTTAGAGTTGGATGGGATCAAAATCTATAGATGAATATTTTAAACAATTCAAGAAAATTTGTGATATATATATAATAGATTAGTTTTAATATAATAAACTACACATCCAACAAAAATAATACATCAGCATTGTGCTTTTTAACCTATATAATTCATTTTTATCTATATAATTCATCTTTTTTGTTTCGTGAGACCCTTATCCAAGGTCTTCCTTTTCAGTTGGTAGTTAATATAGTGAAGTGTTTATCACTATTGTATTATTTGATTCATGCTTTAGTTTGACTTGATGAAAAAAACTCTTAGAATTTTGATTGGTTTGGAGAAATTGTCGCTAAGAACTCAAATAATTATCTCCTATACTGATTCTATATATTTCTTTTTTCCATCTATATTTTTATGATTAAAGTCTTAAGAAAGATATATATGTTGTATTTTTTCTTCTCTATTTTTTCGTGTTTCCTCTCTATTAGACTTATTTAATTTAATTTTTTTTTTATAAATTTCTTATTATTGTAAGTTTTTTATATGGTCTCAAATTAGTCATTTCTGACCTCATTCGAAGTTTTCCAACTACTAACCAAAGTTCAAACTACACATGTTTTTATTGAATTTTAATTGTTCTAATAGATTTATAAAAATTTACATGGGATACACGTGCAACACACGTGTCCAGAAACTAGTACTATATTAAAAACATGAAGATCCATTTAAGAGGAAGCTTCAAAATGAGTCTATTTGATTATATTCTATACATATCCCAATTCATTTAATATCCTTTTGACGTCATTGACCTAACAAATATCGTTGGTGATTTCTAGTCTATGTCTAAACGGGGTGGATTGATGACCAACTTACGCAAGTGTTAAAAAAAGGAGAATCAAGTGCATCAGTCCATCTATTTGAACCCACCTAGAGATAGAATAACAAGTTAATTATTTGTGGTACACAATTTTGTTTTTGATATGTCAGCTGGGACATTTTATTTGGATCCTTTCTCTTTGTTTATGAATGGTAAAGCTATCGTTACTTTGTTTGGACTTCAACCCCACTATTAAATTAGCCCTAAATAAGACGAACTTGACTATTAAATAGTGAAAAATTATTGTAGTTTGGTGTAGCAGAAGTGATATAGCATTCCTCAACTTCAATGTCACACACAAAACATCAAAGTTGATAATTATTGGATTTAACTTATATGATATGACATACTATATGATAATTATTAATAGTACTCACCTATTGTGTTATTCTTCAATTTTAATATTACATGTTGTTTTTTTATTTCAGTTATCATGTCATTTGTGTTGCTATACTATTCTCTTCATTTTTATTTTTGCTTTACACATTGTTTGATAGGCTTTACTTGAGTTTAGAGTCTATTGAAAACAATGTCTCTAACCTCACAAGGTAGGGATAAAGCTGTGTACACACCACCCTCTTCATTCCTCATTTGTAAAATTAGACTGAATTTATTATAACTTACATCATATAACAATGCAACTCGTAAAGATTTTCACTATTAGTGTGGCTTACCTTATGATAATAATGGGTTAATTAAACATTTCATTAGGTTATCAATTTCAGCATAAATATTTTTTTCTTATAATTTTGTACTTTATAGACCTGAGAGCTTAAATTATTTTAAATGTCAAGTGCTTAAAATGCGGACTCACAATAATTCTAGGGAAAGAGTCCAATTTTACCCCTAAATTTTGCGAAATGGTCAAAATTTGTCTTTGTTAATAGTTGGACCAATTTTGTGAGTTGTAATAATAGGGGTATATTAAACGTCAAGTTCTTAAAATGTGGACTCACAATAATTCTAGGGAAAGAGTCCAATTTTACCCCTAAATTTTGCGAAATGGTCAAAATTTGGCTTTGTTAATAGTTGGACCAATTTTGTGAGTTGTAACTTGTAACAATAGGGGTATATTAAACGTCAAGTTCTTAAAATGTGGACTCACAATAATTCTAGGGAAAGAGTCCAATTTTACCCCTAAATTTTGCGAAATGGTCAAAATTTGGCTTTGTTAATAGTTGAACCAATTTTGTGAATTGTAACAATAGGGGTATATTTGGCCCTGACTATTAACGAAGGGTAAAATTGGACCATTTTACTACGTTTAGGGGCAAATTTGAACCGTTTTCCATAGTGCTATGTGAGAGGGGGAAAGGTGGACGATAATGAGAGATCTCACCAAGTGAGTTAGCCCTCAACCCCTACATGTCACTTGAAGTCACAATATCCTTGTATGACCATATAAATAGGGGTATATTTGGCCCTGACTATTAACGAAGGGCAAAATTGGACCATTTTACTACGTTTAGGGGCAAATTTGAACCGTTTTCCATAGTGCTATGTGAGAGGGGGAAAGGTGGACGATAATGAGAGAGCTCACCAAGTGAGTTAGCCCTCAACCCCTACACGTCACTTGAACTCACAATATCCTTGTATGACCATATAAATTTACAACTCTCTCCACCAAAATGTACACCTAGCAAGTTAGTTATCATTTGAACATCAAAGATCAAGAAACAAGAATGGGCAAACTACACATTTTGGTGATACCATATCCAGTACAAGGCCATGTTATTCCCTTAATGGAGCTAGCTCAATCCTTAGCCAAATATGGCTTCAAAATCACTTTTGTCAACACAAAGTCCACACACAAGAGTATTCTAAATTCTTTATCAGGAAAAAATAGTTTGCATGATCAGATTCACCTGATTTCAGTTTTAGATGAATCTGAATCAGGGGAAGATAAGAATGTGCCAGGTAAATTCTCTGAAGCAATCTTTAAAATCATGCCTGGAAAAATTGAGAAGCTAATTCAAGAAAATTATGTATCTGAGGATGAAAGGATCACTTGTATTATTGCTGATCAGAGCCTTGGATGGGCTCTAGAACTTGCAGATAAAATGGGAATTAAGAGAGCAGCCTTCATAACTGCTGCAGCTGCTAATCTTATACTTGGATTTAACATTCCAAAATTGATTGATGATGGCATAATTGAAAATGATGGTAAGTATTTTCTACTAATTTATGTTTTTATGTTTGGAATAAGCCATGTTACTGACTTGTATAAAGATTTTTTTACAATATCAGTGTAGTTTAGCATGAGATAAGTTGTATTACGCCTTCCTGAAGCTTCATGGAAGGGCGACTTGAGGGAAAACAACTGACTCCCTTGTGATTACTTTTCCCAACTGATCGAATTCAGTACCCTAGACTAGATTGTCAGTGCCGTAATGATGGGCTTTCGGTTGGGGAAAAGCAATCACATAAAAGTTGGTTGCTTTGCCTACTATCGCCCTTTCAGGACACTTTAGAAAGGCACTACAAGGATGTCAAATGAGCAGGTTGAACTGAATTTGGGCAAGTCAAAATGTGATAAGTTAATAAATAAGTGGGTTATTGCCCCGGCCCAAAAGTTAGTAGTGGGCTAAAATACGGGTCATAACCCAACCTGCTCAATTCTTACGAAGTTTTAACTGCTTTATTTGTTCTTTTATAATTTTTAGGAGTTAATAAAACTATTTTTTTTATTATGGCTCTATATAAAATATAAAAAAAAGAAATCTTTTTGACAAGATTTCTCATGGGTATCAGCCTAATTTTAATGGACTGAGATGGATTGACCTAATAAATGAGCAGGTCAATAACCCGCTCAAACTTGAACGAAATGGAAAATAGGCTAATTTTGCGACCTCTACACCTAGCCTATATGAAGTTACTATTTTTACTAGGTTAACCATTAATACGTATCATAGAGATTTACTCATATCATTAGTGCATAAAACGTAAACTCTGTATCCACAAGTGAAAATTTTAACCTATAATTCCAGGGACTCCAGCTCTAAAGGATCATACTTTTCAGTTTGAACCAACTATGCCAATCATGAACACATCAGATTTACTTTGGACAAGCATGGGGAATTCAAAAATGCAGAAAATCATTTTTGACATGTTGGTTCACAACAACAAATCTGTGAAATCAGCAGATTGGCTGATTTGCAACTCAACATATGACCTTGAACCAGGAGCCTTCAAATTAGCACCAGAGATTGTGCCTATAGGTCCACTTTTGTCAAACAATTGTCTCGAACCGAGCACGTTTCCTCCAGAAGCAGAACCCCGTATTCCTTCTAAAGAATCTCCTAATTCACTGGTCGGATCCTTCTGGCCCGAGGACTCAACTTGCCTAAACTGGCTTGATCAGCAACCATTATGCTCAGTTGTGTATGTAGCCTTTGGGAGCTTCACAATATTCAATGAAGCTCAATTTCAAGAATTGGCATTGGGGCTTGAACTAGCAAACAAACCATTCTTATGGGTTGTGAGAACTAATTCTCTAGATGCTAAAACTGATATTTTCTTGAAAATTTTTGTAAACAGAATAGGGAGTCAAAAGGGGAAAATAGTGAGTTGGGCACCACAACAAAAGGTTTTAAGTCATCCTAGTATAGGTTGTTTTGTTAGCCATTGTGGTTGGAATTCAACAATAGAAGCAATAAGCAATGGGGTTCCAATCTTGTGTTGGCCTTATTTTGCTGACCAATTTGTGAACCAAAGTTACATTTGTGATATATGGAAGGTTGGATTAAGACTAAAGAAAGGGGAAACTGGGATCATTAGTTGCGAGGAAATTAAGGATAAAGTGGAACAATTGCTAGGAAATGATGCATTCAAGAAAAGAGCTTTGAAACTCAGGGAAATGACTATGAACACAGTGAAAGAAGGTGGTAGGTCTCACCAGAATTTCATAAATTTCATTGAATGGATTAAAACATCATAAATTCATGTATTTTTATGTTGTAGTAGTGTTTTTTTTTAATCATTTTGTTACAAAGTGTGTTCTGTTTTTGTAATTTGTTTCTCATTTTGTAAACTCCTTTGTCCAAAATAGTGTCAGAACCAATGATGTTAGCACCTCTCTTGGACCACAGGAGGCAATAAAAGGTAAAAGATTATTCTCTTAAAAGTTTTTGAAGTACTTGTCATCATTTGAGATATAATTGAGAAAGAGTCATTTTTAAGACGAAAAAAAAGATGAGCAAAAATACAACTAGCTAGAGCATGGAATAACTTCAGCATATGATGTTGGAGTTGGAAACTTTTACAAGTGAAACTCCAGCAAAATGTGCCGGAGTTATAAAAGTTCCTTGAGATACAAATGCATTTCAAAATTCCATGAATTTTTCATCTAGAAAATTTTCATGGAGTTTGAATAGGTAGTTGAATTAATGTGAAAACGATTATTTCACTCATGTTTTTAAGTCAAAATAGCTTTTAAGCACTATGTCATGAGTTCGAACAAGCCTTGCAATAAAAAGAAATCTATAAGTGAAAATGCAGTTTCCATCAAATTTTATCTATACTGTTCTTGAGTTGTAATAGTTAATTTCTTGGAATGGTTCCAAAAGAAAATTTTGATTACTTTCTTAGTTGCTTGTAGTAGGTATGTTTAATGTTTGTAAGAGACTTCATTGACGAAGTAGAGTCATTGAAGAGATCAGAGTTCAGAGGGTAGAAGTTGGGATTATTGGGAATAGTTCCTTAGGTGTTATAAGGGCGATTCTAAACCTTAAGTTGCTCGAGTTTAATAGAGGATTCGGGAAAATCCTTCATAGGTGGATCAATATGGTTTTAACCTCCCTTAACCAAGAATTTTCCACGCTAAAATACTTGTGATAATTTAACGCAATTTATCTTCTTGTGTAGTAGTTGCTCAAAAAATACGATTCTTTGCGTGCTGGTCACATCCAAACTACTCCTAAAAGATATTCACCAAATCAATCATGTTCTTTGGGATTACTTGTAAGTTATAATGTTGGGAAAATGCTTTACTAGTCCAGTTCATGCACCAGGTTAATTAAGGTTGCTCAACTGACCTTTAATTCTAGAAAGATAATTAAAAGGTCAATTTGTGTGAAAGATAATCCTTCTGCTTTAATTTCTGTTTCACTTATTACTTACCTATTTAATTTGGGGCCTCACATTATATTAAGACAAATAAAGCAACAGATGTTAAGAGGAAAGAACTAATATTTCTGTCTCCATTTATAACTTTACAATTAGTCCTCACTTTATTATTGTTCCAATAATTGTCTGAATAACACTGATCACCTTTAAGAATTTAACCTAATACTTTTTCATATAATCTTTTGAATGTTGATGTGTTATATACTTTAGTCAATGGACGCACTGTAGATTAAATGAACATGTTGAAATTATATCAAACGGAAAATTAAAGAGAGAAGTATCGAAAACACTTTTAAATTTGACGTGAAGTTTCATCTTCGAATTATTGACAGTCTAAAAAAAAAACCCTTTTACTTGAATAATTGAACTTAAATACATTTCAGACTTGCAACATAAGTGAAATACACCCCAAAATTTTTGTCAACTTTAGGGTTATTTTCAATACTTCTCTCGATTTTTTTTAAGTGCTTCATGCTCCTACAAGAGTTTGAAATCACTTGATATGTCATGTTAAGATCGGGGGTGTATTTAAGTTTGATTAGTCAAGTAGAGCGGTGTTTGTAAGCTTGTCAATAGTTCAAAAATGAAACTAATAATTTGCGTTAAGTTTAGGGGGGTGTTCAATACTTTATCGCAAAATTAAATTATCACAATGGAAATATTAAATGGTTATAAATATACATTCATTCATTGTTGTTCAATTGTGTTTCTCTAAATATCACGTAATGATGGGTGTGTTTGGTGTTGAGAAAAATATTTTTTAATTTTTCCATATTCTCTTAGTTAAAGTTTTTGAAAAATATTTTATGGAAAATAGATTCTTTAAAAATGAGGAAAATGATTTTCTTAGTGAAAGTAAGAAAAATAAATTCAACAAGTGATATTCCACATTGATTATATTTCCACCCTCCAACACACCTCATCTTCAGTTCCACCATATAATCCAACCCCAAAAAATATTTTTGAGAAAAACATTTTTTTTCAAACCTAATACACCCCTAATGCCGATTATTTTGTTTCTGACATAAAATAGAGCAAGGAAATTGGAAAGTCATTTAGTTGAGTTAAGTACTTGACCAGCCATCAAAATCACTCAATTTTATTTTGTCTTTCAAATCATCTAACTTTATCTAATTACCTAATTCCATGATCATTCAACTTTATCTAGTTAGTTTAGCCGGAAATAATTTTCAGCACCTATTTAATGACGGGACAATACTAAACTTTTAGAAGAAATATTTTAGAACATTAAAATCAATATTTTGATTTATTGAGGATCCGATCCGCATAAAATGAGTTGCCTATATAAGATATGCCCTTAACAACATTTAATTAAAAAATAATGATGGTTAGATGTTATTAAGAGCATCTAGAAATTGAAAAATCATCGTATTTATTTTAGTTAAATACTTCAATATTATCGTGAAATTTTGTATAAGTGGGTCGATTCAAGTGTTGGATCAATTTTATGGTGAATTGGATTCTTAATATATCTAAGTATTGATTTTAATTTTTTAAATATTTTTTACAGTTGGTCATGCCAGTAATGATGTGGGTAATGCAACAGGGAAGGTTATAAGCCTGTAAATTTGGTAGCAAGAAGGTCTTCATTGTGTGCTGGAATCATGTTCTGGTAAGTCAAATTGTTAAATACAATATCAAATCGAATTGTCCCATAAACACCTCTAACTATATATTGAATGACCATTCAAATATTTGACTTTCAAATTACAAAGTGAGTGACCATTTCAAATATTCGACTCCATTAATGTCACAGGTACATGGTGCACATGTGGCAATTAGTAGTGGTCACAGCCGTCCATAACAAAGCATGTGACACCATAACATCAAACGCCAATACCTACCTGTCTATTCTCCTCTCAAATCTCATGTGAGTAAACTCTGATTGTCAGATATAACATTCAGTTATCTCACTTGCAACACCAATTTTGCTACTCACCCCGCTCCCAGTTACTCAGCTGCATGATAGATTGTTCAATTGAATTTTGTTCGAACGTCTAGATAATTATATTTAGTGGCGGAGCCACCTTATAGTTACGAGGTTGATTTTTGATATAAAATTATATTATTTATATATAATTAAAATAATTTTTTATATATATATAATAAATATCGAATCTATTTCAACTAGTTCGTGTGTCTACTTCTTTCGATTTTAAATTCCTTAATCAAAATCCTAACTCTGCTATTGATTATATTATTGAACTTTCTCTAAATGAGGAAAGCTCCTACTGTAATGGCATGAGAGTCTTAAAACTGCTTGCTTATATATTCAATATCTCTTTGCATCAATTTTGTTGACAGCTAAGTTTCACCCTGTTGTTGTTCGAAAGTTGCCAGCGTAGTGACTATATAACAGTATAGTTTCTTTTTGGGTCTACACATTACTTAAAAATTATTAAATAAAAAAAAAAGTAAGAAATTCGAAACACTTATTTTTTATTTTTCTTCCTACCAAACATATCCTAAAATTAAACGGTCCAAGCATGAAAAGAAATAATGAAAATAATTTTTTAACCATAAAATATATAATTCATCTCTTATCTAGAATGAATCATCATTACCCCTTCCCATTAGGGACATTACAGAAATATACGCTAAAACTCAAAAAAAATTCAAAAAAATGTAAAATTCTAATATATCATGAGAACCTAACTAAAAAGAAAAAAATAATTAAAAAAGAAGAAGAAGAAGGGGAGAAATGTTTAATTAGGAAATAAACGTACTATACAGCATTAAGTTGGGACTGAGCAGAGGCCGCATCGTCATAAAAATCGAGAAGCTTCTGTAAAACGAAGATTTGAGTTCTGAGAAGAACAATATAATCAGCTGTTTCTTCGAATAACTGATCTGCTTTTAATTCACCATTGTTGACTGGGAGAAGTTGCTTCAGAGCCTCCAATTTTTCAGAAATTGAACTGTAATTATCACCATCATCGCTAGAAAAGCTATCTACTCCATTTTTTGGTCGTTTCTCATTGCCTGATTTTGATCTTCTTTCTCTTCTCATCCGTAAGCTACTCGAATTTTTTGGCCGTGAACCCATTTGCTGCGGTGAACAATGGAGTTTCTGTCCAATTAAATCGCTACTTATAGCGAAAGAGAGAGATGACCAGTTATGGGATTTGCCATTTGTTTCTGCATTAATTACAATACTGACACCACAAGTGTTCCATTAAATAATTACTATGACCAGAAGAATTTCAACTTATAGTAGTACTTAATTTACTCTAAATTTTATAGTGTTAAAAATTATATATATATATATATATATATATATATATATATATATATATATATATTTATTTATTTTTTTTTTTAAAAAAAATTATAAAAATTTCTTAAAATTTATTGATTTTGAATACATTATTGAACTTTCGGATATATTACTGAATTTTCGGAACATAAGCGGACATCTGAATACATAGGAGAGGGATGCATTCGAGAGGAAAATAATGTATTAGAGAAGGGATATAAATGTATTAGCAAGGAGATAGAACAGCTGGATACATAGGGGATGGATGTATCCGAGAGGGAAGAGATGTATCAGGCGGCGGATGAATATATCAGAGAGGGAGATAGAGATGTATCAGCAAGAGAAAAGTGATGTATCCGAAAGAGAATTTTTAAAATTATTTTAAATAGTAGAAAAAATTAAAAATTATAATAACATAAAGTATGTATTTAGATAATTTTTCCTTTTTTTTGCTTAAAATATTAAATTAATTTAATCAAATATAATTTTAAAAATTAGCTATATTGATTCGTGAAAACAAAATGAAAGTAACGTATATTTTGAGATGGAGTAACTATTTCTTCCGACTTAAGTTATCTATAGTATTATTTTAAAAGTAATTGTTTTAAATTATTTATCATTATAAAAATTTAAGATAAAATTAAATATTTTTTATTTTATCTTTAATAATAATTGTTCTTGAAATTACAAAAAAAATTAATTATGAGTTGATGATACATATAATATAATTATAATAAATATTTAATGAAGAAAGATTATATCTTAAGACATAAATAAAAATAAAATAATTAAAATATTTCTTCATTTATATTTTTTTAAAAACACATATTAAAAATAATATATAATTTGAGATAAAAAAAATATAACATATTTGATCACTAGACGACGATAACTTTGGTGTATGAATCGAAAAATTGTCGCGGGAAGATGGGGTACAACTAGCGAGCACGAAATTTATCAGGAACAGTAAAGCTGTTTTTTTTATCTTCTATGCCACATGTTAATGGACAGGACCTTCAATTTTTGTTTCCCAAATTACCCTCCTCAATTATCCAAATAAACTCTTAAATCTTTTACTTCCCCACATTTTTATATTTTATGCTTACATTATAATTTTATACGTCACATTTTGTTTTCTGTTTTAGAATAATTCTATTTTAAAACACTCTATTTAGTTATAAGTTTATTGTTTGTCATAGGAGTGTATGTGATTCATGAATAGTGAACAAGGGGAAAAAAGCTAAAATTAACGTGTGGTCACGTAAATACTCGCTCTTTTCACTTTTATTTATGTACATTGAATTTTGTACACCTTTAAAAAATAAGGAATGATATAAATTTTTTATCATCATAATGTCCATATTAATTGATGTTTAATATTTGATCTTGAAAAATATTTTAGAAAACAAGTAATTAATGTTAAGAGTAAAATACTTAAAAAAATAATAATTGTAATTTCTTGATATGTTAAAAAAGTAGGACTGCTTATCGGAAGGATAATTATACTTAACAATTTGTCTTATCAGATATCGTCTTTTCAATATGCTAATCCGCAAGCCAACCAATAAGCTATCGGTTGGTTCAGTATCTGGTTGGTAATTATCGGATGGTTATCGAGTGGTTTATTGGCTCAATCATTTCATGCTCCTTTCTTTCACTTTCACTCACCACTATATTCATCTCCCATCAAGCAAAATAATTTTTCTAGCTCTACTTAACAATAGTTATAAATCACACTGAGAAATACATGAAAACCTAAATTTTGAGGGTGCATGAACGTACATCATTTATTTAACAAATATTCACTTGTACAACCAAATATACAAGAATCATGAAGACTCGTCCATTATGAACCACACTAGTTAGCTATATAGTATACCAGTAAGAAATCCAACTCACAAATACGTATCTAGTCATATAAGGAGATAGCGACATGATATTAAATGGAGTTTTAGGGTTAATAATGTAAAATTTATATACCTATGGGTAGAAATGTAAGTAGATAATTTTTAACGGTTTAACGGTTTACCTAATAAGAAATTTGAGTAATTCACTTCCGCACCAATAAATAAAATTTTAATTCGCTCATCAATCGTTAATCTGATAACCCAATACGCTAATTTTGTGATTGGGTTATCGATTACAATTCGATCTTGAACAATTCTAGTTAAAAATGACAAGTAAAAATAAAAATTACCTTGGACACCACGATCATAAAAAAATAACTTTTTTTTTGAAATAGCGAATAAATAAAAATGAATGGAGGGGAGTATTAAGAACTCCAATCATCCTTTTTTAATTTGACTTGGAGCATTTTGATTTTCTCTTTATTATTATTTATACAAATGATTTCTGTTCCTATACGTCATACATGACGTATACATGTATAAGAAAATCAATTCTAAATCTTTATGATGGAAAGACATAATGAAATGTTATAATCATGGAAGGACATTAATCCACTAATAACTAATAACGACAAGGTAGAAACACAATCTCAATAAAAAGATTAGACAAGTACTACGTACTATGTTGGAAGCATTAAACTTGACCAATCTAGAAAATGTGATCAGACACACTAATATATATATAACATGAATTAGTAGAATTTAGAAGAGAGAAAAATTAATGTGGCCTAAAAAAAAAGAAGGAAGAGTACGTAAGAGAAGGGTAATAAAGTCAAAGTACATAAAGGTGGTGAAGAGGAGGGAGTTGATGGCTTCCTAAAAGGGCGCATGTGAATGTGAGTATGGGGCCAGCCTAAAAACTGTGTAAGAAAGAAAAGAAAAAAAGAAAAAAAAGGAGATATCCACGCCGGTGGCCAAAGGGAAAAAGCACATGCCATCGATCGGATAAACACATGCACATGTTACGATTGTTTGTTTTTTTTTAAAAAAATTTATTTTAGAAATTATTTTTTTATTTTAATTTATGCATTATCGATTGTTTTGGCATATAGTTTAAGAAAAAAATAAAAATTATTGAAATTTATGATTTAAAACACTCCTTGACTTTTAATATGACTATAAATCATGTCATTAAAAGTTAAAAAAATAAATTTTAAAGTCAAAATTATTTTCAATTACAGAATGAGACAGAAAAAGTATATTGCTTTTCATATTAAACAGCAGTAAGTTAAATTAACTCCACTGTCTGTTTTCTTCTTTTATTAGGGATAGATGCACTTAAGTCGAGTGTTTTTGAAAATTGTCTCTCTATCTCTACTGGTAAGGTCTGCATACACTTTATTCTTTTCAGATCATAATTTGTGAAATTTCACTGAATATGTTATTGTTGTTGTAAGTTAAATTAACTCTTTATCCCCAAATCTTACCTGACATATTTAAAATCACAAAATTAATTTTTTTTCTTTATTTTTGTGTCGATTGTATTAAGACAAATAAATTATAATAAAGATAATATTACTTTAAATCGCAAATTGAAAATTTTAATTATTTTTGGCTTCATCACTGATTTGATAGGAAAGAAAGGCCTGAAAAGTTTTAAGCAATTATCTCCTACCTTTTTATCTCATAAATTAGACTTTATAGTTGAAGTTAGGTATGAATTGTGACAAAATAGTATCTGAGCCAACTTCGCCTTGTTTCAAGTTAGTGTCATAGTCGTCGAGTCGCCTGGCCAGATCGGGCAACGACAAACGAGTACTACTGTTTTCTACGTAAAAGTTTATCCGCGTCCAATATTTATATCAAGTGAATCGGGGGTGGAGCTACGTGGTTTTCAGAGTATTCAATTGGACACCTTTCGTCGAAAAATTACATTATATCTATAGGTCAAATCTTATTTTATATTTGTATATATAATTGAACCCTGATTCAATTCCTAGTGTTAACATTTTTTTTTATTGTGGCATGTTTAAAATTTATAAAATATTTAAAGACGCACAACTCTGATGTGAATTGAGTGACAATAAGACTCAAAAGTATGTAGGGCATGCAAGATTAAATATTTACTATCCAAATTAGTTTGAACATTCTTTATGAAATTTTTGGCTACGCCATATATATATATATAGGAAAATAATATTAAGATATAAGTATATTGAATTATTGATTACGTACGTACGTCGTCCTAGTAGCAACTCAAAATTTGAATGAGAATGTGATGCCTAATCACCAAAATAGTGTAGGAAAGGTATGTGTCAAAGTATGGACAGTGAAGCAGCATGAATGGAACAGCATGTTCTGCACATTCCCTGCATGCTAACTGATCATCGTCTACAAACCTTCTTTTCTATTCTCATTTTTGCTGTTTCCTTGCTCTTTCCTTTTGTCACCACCATATATATACACACTAATTAATTTCAATTATATTACTAATAGAATAATTATTGCTACTACAACTATGAGTTAAATATGACTAATCAACTCTTTAGCATATGGGAAAATCACATTCTTCATACTAAATGGATTAGGATAGGACTTAATTTAATTAGTCACATGTGTGCATGTGATTGATTTTCTTTAATTTGCTATGATATATATTATATATGGCATGTAAGCCACGTGCGACACTTTTGCACGTTGTATCACTTGTCATTAAATAATTTGTTAATACCGTAACTCAAAATGTCATCATAATTGATAGCCAGGTGTGTTCATTTCTATTTCTGCAAAAGTTAAATACCAAATTCTTCTATCCCATTACATAAAAATTATAAAAACTTCAAAAAAAAAAGAGTGGAAATGTATGTACTGCTTCATTTTAAAATGCTTCATATACACCCCAAAAAAATATACTGCCCAACTCCTTAATAGTTAACATACATCCAAATCGATGAAACTTATGTCTCACGATACATTCATTCTCACAAATCTATCTCAATACATTTTTACTATGTTCCCATTCGAAATTCGCCTTAAAAACGTTTTTTAAAACACTGAATTCGAAATAGTGTGTAGTCTTATGTGAGGTGTCAAACACCAAATTAAGAGAGACTCTTCATAGAATGGTGGGACATTTATGTCAATTAAGGATAAGAAGATTTGTTGGAAAGAAGTGAACGAATTGAAGCCACCGCATAACGCACCCAAACTTTCATTTTCACAGGGCAATTCCTTTACTTTTTAATAACTTTATGATAATTTCTATCGTTAACTTTTGTTATAACAGCGTTATAATTAATTACTCCGTTGCTAATCTTAATATTTGATTCGTTAGCATCCTCATGTGTCTACTTGTTATTTTGTTTGCTTTACATACCGACGTTCCAATTGCTGAGGATGTTGCATTGTCATTATAGCAATTCTTTTTATACAAAATATTTAATATATATGACTATTATAATAAAGTATTGTTGTAGAAAATAATTATGATAAAAGTTTTTCTTGTATCAAAGAGATTCAAATAATATAGATACATAAAATAATTTGTATATAAAGTATATTAATTTTTCAATAATTTAGTCGCAGAGTGAAATTAATCCACGTTGTCAAGTGCACGATAAATATTAGGAGTTGTTAGTATTACTTAGTATTGCAATTGTAATGATCGCAAGCGTTTTAGCAGTATCATAATAAGATGCAATATCAAATAATTAGTTTTTTTTTTTATAATCATAGTGTCTGAATCAGCTTGCGCGCACCTCAATTAATTTCACTAGATATCATGTCATCTCCAATAAGTATAAGGTAACTCTGTCAATTAAGACTAGGAGATGAGAAGAAATCATTTTTGTCTCTACTATATTCAATCATTTGAATTTGAAACTTTATGATTCTCGATCTACTTTTACCAAAACAATGAGGAATAACGTGGCTTTTTTTCAATCACTAATTATGATTCCCAAATTGATCATTAACATTAAATTAAAAACTTAGCTTTCCTAGCTTCATTTTAATATCCATTAACATAACTATCTAGTTTTTGTATAAATATGTACAAGAGTACAAATGTATCAATTACATCTAGGAAATGATCCATGAGCAGCAAGCATGTTTTAGGATCCATCAGTATCAGCATGTGCCTTGCAGTTTCAGTGTGTGCTTTATTCCTTTTGTTTTTTGGTCGCCAAAAGAGCACAACCCTCTCCCTCTCCCGGGCCATAGCCTACACACAATCAAGTATGACGCTGAAGTTTTGAAGTAACAGTAAAATTGTCATTGTGAAATGTTTATAATAAGTCCGGATTAATTGAGAAGTGAAATTAGTCAAGCCACTAGTATTTGTGTTACTATTAGATATACTGCATACATCACATCTTCTTAAATTGCGGCCCTTTGTGAATCCCTGTATGAAACGGGAATACTTCGTATACTAAATTATTCTTTTTATAATGAATGAAGTCTGATGACACCTTCGGGGTTTGTTGTGGACCAGTTGCCCTAGGGAACATGGTTAAATGAGCTTTTTATGGTTGAACCAAATATGACCCCACTTGTTTTGTCTAGCATGCAACAATGTTGTGCCAGAAGCATATCTTCCTTTTCCATTTTCCCTCACTTTGTCGTTTTGGACTTTTCTTCTTTTCCTGTGTTGTGTTTTCAAAACTAGCATGCATCGCTAATTTGCTTTGAACATCAAGCTAAGTCCATACACTGCTTTTTCCATGCCCTTTTTTTTTTGTTACGTTTAAAACGTGACATGAATAGCGAGAATTCATAAAGCTAGATCTAACATATTTGAAATTGAAACACAATAATAGTAATTGTTGCTCGTTCGTCTTGTTTGAGAAATCATAAGGAAACAAATTTGGACCTATAATTAATCAAAGTATGAGAAAGAAAATTTCGAAGTGGCATCGATATGTCTTTATTTGATTATGAAATTACATGTCACAAGGCAAACAATCATACATCCTTTCTCTTAATATATGTTGGATAGGTACAATTGATTACTGCAATTGGCAAGAACCACTGTAATTGCGACTGCCATTATTCGAATCCTTTGTACACAAACTTAAAGAAAATCCAAGTGACTAACAGTAAATATACATATAGTATCACAAATCATAATGAATCTGAACCTAAATCCTATATAATTGGACTCACAATTTTACAGTACATTTTGATAATGCTTATTGGGGGAAATAAGGAGTTTGAGGTAAAAATATATCACTCTTTTTGCATTATTGCAGTTAAAGAGTTTGAGGCAATAATTTCTCATATGTATTATTTGACATTGGTGAATTTTAATATTTCACTTAATATATTTTAACATGTGTTTTTGGTTTGTTTATAATCACGTGATTAAATAGTTTTAACAGTAGTTAGGTCGTTAATTTTGGCGAGATTCACCAGCAAAAGGATCAAAATCATTTAAAAGTGAATATTTTAATTAATCGAAGGTTAAATGTACTTAACCAGATAAGAATGTTGTCGATATTTCAGGGATGTAAAGCGCAAATTTCCCAAAAAATTTATGGAAACTGATGCAGCCAAATAAACGAGAACCAGCATCTCCAAGAAACTACCAAGTTCACTTATTTTCTGCACTTTCAGGTAGATTTTGAGTTGTGATCAACGCTGATCACAGTTGATGCCTAGTTTACATATTAAAAAGTTTGTCGATAAATGACAAGCAATTTCAACGATCATTTCAAGCGAACAAATGAGAGGATTCTCATTCATAAGCATAATCACAAAAGTACCCTGGGTTGTGCAAATAGAGAGTTCATCAAGTTGACATACTATTGTGCCAAAATCACTGTTTTCTTTCCCAAAATTGAGACAATTATGAAAAATTAGTGATTCAATACCGTTGTGCCAAAATTACTGCTTTCTTTTCCCTTTCTCAAAAAATTGATACGATTATGAAAATCTATTGCTTCCTATACACAGTTAAATATAACCCAAAATGCAGGACTGCCTCCCTAGTCATTGCTGCCTCACTTGTCATTGCTGCATCCCCCATTCGCTGTTGTTGTGTATGTACATATCATTCCAAGACATGCAGCACTTGATCTTCTTATGTTGAGGTATATGGAACTTTGGCTCTCTTGGAATGGTAGGATCTTTTGTTGACCTAATGCAGACCATCAAATTTCCCATTTAGAAGTAATTCTTAATTAAAGCTAGTATATTCCCTATTAGAAAAAGAAAAACTTGGTAAGTTATATAAAGTAAAGTTGGAAACTTGTTACCCTCTAGGAACGAAAGGCCTATCAAAGTAGGGCATCGGTTGAGCTTTTGGAACAAGTTCATTTCTCAGCCTCCTAATTTCTTCTTCCTCAGCAATCTAGAAAAAGTAATAGTATAGTAAAAAAAGATAACAAGAATGACAGAGAAAAACTACATATACATGTTTTAATCCCAGAACATATTGCTTGGCTTACCTTCTGCAGTCTCTCTCTTTCCATCTTGTATTGTTCAATAAGGCTCAATTTTTCTGCTACCTGATGCAAAACATGGAGAAACCAGGAACAAAAGTTACTGTGCCTCCAAAAATGACATCAATTGATACAGCTCCTGTCCTCTTATGCAGGCACTCTCTTTGGTTATTTCTTTACATATTGCAAATATTTCTCATATGCTTTCGCCTAATGAAATATAACATTGAACAAGAATCTAAAACTAGTCCTCTTTCACTCTAACAAGTTTACTTGGGTCCCCTCTCTTATTGGTGCACTTTCTATGAAAAAAATTGAGATATCCCTAGCAGCATTTTGCACGAGATTAAAGCAACCCGTTCAACTAAAAGAATTAATAATTTAGGTTGACGAATGACCCAAGTCAAAGAATAAACAAAATCTACCTGGTGATCAAACTCAGCACGTTCAGCAGCCCTAATGTCACTGTGCAGCACCAGATCAACTGGCCTTGTGCTCTCTTTTATCGGAGGCTTTGGCAAACACTAAACAGTTGAAAACAGAGTAATTTAGTTTTCTTTTCATAACAAGTTGAAGTATAACCCCAAGACCAAAAGATTTGTGCATATGAGAGAGGTAACAAAATGAACTTCGTACAACATTTTGTCCTAATTTCTCTGATTTTGGTTTTAAAAAAGTCCAATCTCCAATATACGAGATGAACAAGATGTGTGTTCCCTTTTAAGTTCCAGGCATAATTTTATCGATCAACGCATAAAATCTTTAATGGTTAGAAATGACTATGGTGAAAAGCTTAGGCTACCTCTGGCTCGTCTGTTGTCCATGGAAGGCCTTGTGCAATTGGTATCCGCTGTTTCTCCTCTTCCTCCACCATTTGTTGCACTTTCTTTATAAATTCTTCCTCCTTACATTTTCCCCTTTCCTGCAGCAATAGCCAATCTAAGAAACTCCTCAAGTAAATTGATAAATGATTAATTGGATTCAATATGACGCCTATAGACTGTAAAAACATATATATATGCAGTTCAACAATGACAGGAGACAATTAACTGTTGAATCAAGAATAGGTAACTACATAAATAAAGACCACCCTGCTAATGATCAAGGAACAATGACCATCATGAAAATCAATAAAGGGGAATTTAAAGACCAATATTCGAGTTTCTTGTAGCCATCAAGTTGAGTCCATCTTTCAGTGTCCAAACTACACAAATCACTATTTTGCCGGCAGCCAGCACTTGTCAACCAGATATATGCAACTGTATATTTGGTCATATTTGTACAAGAAGCAACCAATTAGCAAAAGGTTAGAGCCAACCAAACACACAATTCACAAACCTCAGTTCTAAGTTTGAAGGGCTTTTGGGAGGTCGCTTTGAGCTGCCTTCTCTTCCAGTTTCTTTTAGCAAATGTGCTTGATGATTCAGCACTCTGCAGCATCAAGAATGAAAATAAGAGCTTTAAGATTAACATAATTCTTCCCCATCGATCTCTGATGGATGATAAAGAGAAAATCCTTACATTGCGTCTGCTCCTTCGACCACCACCTGAAGTCATGCTTGAAATACTGAAGCTTTCAAGAGAAAAAAAAACAGTATATTTTCAGCACTCAAAAGAAGATATTACATCTCAATCCTAAATTAATCGGAATCTGCTATATGAATGATAAAGGAGGGTTGCATTAGGTCGACAACCAATAATCAATTTCTAATGAATCCTTATGATTTAAAAAATGAAAACAGAAAAACTAATAGAATAAATGAAGTTTCAAGTACTAACCATCCATGGCTGCTATCCAATGAGGAAGCACAACGCGAATCCAATCCTAAGCTCTCGGAGTTGAGGAAGAAATCAGATGGACAAAACGAAAAAGAAGATACCTGTGTCTCAAGAATCACGGGAGGCTGTAAACAAGGCAATGCCCATTTTTGTTCCTTGCCAGAATCCTCTGCTTTATTTTCATCATTTTCCCCTTTCTCCTCACACTCTTTTGTTTTCGGTATTGAGAGAAGCTTCTCAAAAGCCTTAACTAAATGCTTCACTCTTCCAGAACCAGCTTCAGGTACACTTTGTCTTGCTTCTTCCAACAACTTCTCCCTCCTCCTCTTTATAGTCCCACCACTCATTTCACCCCGACCCACATCCTCGTTTGCCCTTTCCGCCAATTCAACTAATTCACCCTCGGAAATTGAAATTGTTACCTCCTGGTCGACTGTAATTCGCTCTCCATCGCCATTTTCAGCTCCATTTATTTCATCCAACTTCTCAATGTCATACTCTTCCTGTTCATTTCCACCGCGATTCTTAAAAAACTCTTCTTGAGAAGCCCTAAGACTCTCATATGCAACACAAAGACACTTTTTTTTCTCAGCACCATCCTTATTACACTTACAAATCATTGAAGGTTTCAGATTATCTGTATTATACTTCTTCTTACAAATCATTGAAGGTTTCAGATTATCTGTATTATACTTCTTCTTCTTCGCGATTACAAACTTCCTCTGACGAATCTTATTTTTAGGCGAAGGTGAAGCCAATTGATTAGTGTTAGGATTTCTGGAAACTGATTTCTGAGTTTTCGTTGCTGATTTAGAATATTTTGATAAAACTAGACTGAGCTCCACATTTGGGTTCAAATTCTCAGAAATTTTGGAGCATTTTTTAGGCGTAAGCCTAGTGGATTTGCCGTTGGAATCCATCAAAATCGCCGGAAAAGCAATGTGATTGTTGCCGAAAATTTGATCAGAGTTAGGGTTTAGTTGTATTGCTGATTAGCTAGGGTTTTCTGGTTTTTCTCTAGCTCATTCATTGATTGACGAGGGAAAAGAAGAAAAGTTGAGCTTTTGACGCTTCTGGAGTTTGTAACGGCTAGTATTTTTTTTATTTTTTTTGAGGGGGGGGGGGGGGGGGGGATGAGCGGGCTTGATTTTGGAGCGTTGGATTTGTTTTTCTAAATTATTTTGGAAAACTGGACCGTTAATTAGAGAGTGATTTGAGGTTGTTGTTATGGCTAAATTAGCCATGATTGAGTTAATCCAGTCACACAAAATTAAAAGAAAAATTAGACAAAATGTTTATTGGCTTTAAATTTCTTATCAAACTAATTCAATTATCATTTTTTTTTTTTTTTAAAATGGTCATTTGGCCTGACTTCATATATTAAAATTAGTAGTAGTGACCCTTAAATTTATATCTTGGATGGACTTCCTCCTAATAGTGCACTCATCTTTTCAAAATTTTAGATTCTTAATTTTTTTTGTTTGTTCTTTTATAAAATTTAAATATCTGATAATTATTTTCTTTATTATGATTATATAAAATATATTAAAAATATTTTGATAAGGTTTCTCATTGATCAATTTGGACGACTACGTGTCAATCCAATTTTAATCAAGCTAAATTAAGCGAATTAAAATGTGTGAATCAATATTAACCAGCTCAAATTCAAACAAATCATATTTTCACTAGCTAACTTTACCGCCCAGCCAAAAGTTTGCCAAGAAAGGACAGATACAAAGTAAGCAATTTTAATTTTGGTATTCTCTCACTAAAACATGTTAGAATTGTTTTTCCCATCGTTGCTTACTAGCAAGGGGAGAAGATACAATTCTATCTTTGTTGCTTTAGCTGGTCTTCTTCCACAATTTCTTCATTATATTTAATTCTAATTTATGTAACACTTTTCGTTTATTAAGAGTTAAATTAATTATTTTTTTAAGTTAAATTGAATCATATCACTCAGAGCTATTTTGAATCTCGATAAGAGAAAAATATCATCTACATTGAAACAAATGGAGTATTAGTTTTCATTGCAATTAACCTTCTAACTTTATCATGCACCTTTATTTCTTTTAACCATTTTTGTTAAGTATTGATTTTAAAACAAATTGGACGAAGAAGTTTCTATGGCATTTTCCATGCGACGGTACAACAAATTGTTCTTTCCAGACAAATGACTTTGCAAAAGGTCACAACTTACACTTTTAAATATTGATGTTGAAATACACACACAGTAAAGGAGGAATTTTATGGCATATATAGTATCGCGTAAAAAGTTTGAAATTTTATTTAAGTAGAGAAGAGCAAAGTATCTATTGATACAAATAATTACCAGCATTTCTTCTCTCTTCGCTCTTTTGA